>NW_023504606.1:0-116015 GCF_004664715.2 Peromyscus leucopus | reverse complement strand
TGCTTGCTTAAAGTCGGTGCTATAAACAACTCAGGCCTGCCCTGCTGAACATGGCCCCAACCTGTAAAGCCAACGCACATGGTCAGAGCTTAAGGAAGCCAGAGCCAAGCCTTGACTCAGCTCAAGAGGGAACACGTGGCTGGATTTAAGCTTTAGCCGGCTACGCTTTATTGTGTTCTCTCTCTCTCTCTCTCTCTCTCTCTCTCTCTCTCTCTCTCTCTTTCTATCTCTGGATTTACACCTCGGACACTAGGTGGCTGTTTTGAAAATCCCCTCAGATTTCTACTATTCTACACAGATTTGGTGAGTCACAAATTATCAGATATTTTAAAGGAAACTATTTAAAAGAGAATTTTTTTCCACATTTTAAAAAAAATGGGTTTTATGTGTACATTGGAAGAAAATTGGGTTTTGTTCGAAATTTTAGGCAATCTGACAATGGAACAACTGTATGAGAAGATTAGTATTGGTGGAATTATGCAGTTTATCACTATGCTAATTCTCATTTTAATATTTAAAAAGATAGTCAATTTAAGTGCCAGGATAACAGCTTTAGAAATCTTGTTAAACCTGTAACAATTCAGACAGAAGAAGTTAACCTGTCTTCACACAGTCACCCTTAATTTATCCTGTAACCATACAGCAGATGCATGATCAAATGGCTACACAAAATATTTGGGCTCCAATTGAAATGTTGGATTTAAAAAGGTTTAAGGAGGCAATAGTATCTTATGGCATGCATTCCCCATATGTAAAGCAAATGTTAAACTCTTGGTCAACATATAATAGGATTGTACCAGAGGACTGGCAGGACCTTGCACAAGCTATTCTGGAACCCAGCCAGAGACTTCAATTTCTGACGTGGTTTAAGGTATGAGGCTAAAAACATAGAAAAGCAATGGAAGGATAAAGGAATACAAGTTTGCCAGGATCAGCTTATTGGAGAAGGCCAATATGCTTCAGTACAAACACAATGTTTATATGATGTCCAAACCCTAATTTCATGTTGAATGGCTGCCTTGATTGCATGGGACAGAGTTGAGGAACCAGGAAAAAAATCTGAGTCATTTACAAAGGTGATGCAAGGCCCAAAAGAATCTTTTACAGATTTTTTACAAAGACTGGCTTCAGCAGTAAAGAGAATGGTCTCAGATTCAGAAGCTAGTAAGGCAATAATTGAATATTTGGCCTTTGAGAATGCGAATGCAGCATGCAAAAGAATAATCAGGTCATTAAGGGCAAGATCTGCACCTTTGGAAGATTGGATTAGATACACAGTTAATGTTGAAGCTGATGAGCATGATGAATATGTGGATAGCGAGAAGCAATTTCAAAAGGTTTGAGAAATGTTAGATGATTTGGATGTGGAAAGCAAGGACATTTGAAAAGGGACTGTAAACAGGTCATTCCTAGAAACAATGTTTCTTCAAGTAACAATGGCAACAGAATGCCCCTTCCTTCTTGAGTATGCAGAAGGTGTGGTAAGGGAAAACACTGGACCAACGAATGTAGATCAACAAAGGACAGACAGGGTAATCCTTTGCCTCAGTCTTCGGAAACTCCCAGAGGGGCCTCACGCAGGCCCCCATTGCAAATCCAGTTCAAACCTTTCTGCAGCCATAGAGGAAATCCCTGCTCTGAGCAATTAAATAACCAAATGCCTATTGGAATAAATCTTGATGGTCAGGATGATGAATCAGAGAGAATAGAAAATTCAGGAGAAAGCATAAAGAAAAATTTTTGGCAAACTTCTATTGAACAAAGACCAAAATTAACGATAAAAATAAATGGTGTTTTTTTGGTCTGGACTGGTAGACACAGGTGCAGACATTACCATAATTGCATCAGAATTTTGGCATCCAACTTGGCCTCTTCAGGAGGTAAACGTTCAACTGTTAGGAATTGGGACATTATCTCAGGTGAAACAGAGTGCAAGATGGCTCGAATGTATAGGTCCAGAAGGACAGAGAGGAAAATTAAAACCATATGTGGCTAACATAACTATGAACCTGTGGGGTTGAGACTTGTTGCAACAATGGAATACTCAGAATAACATCTCTCCAATCTCAGAAACAAATCATAAACTAGAACATGTTTCTGAGAGAAATATTAGAAGACATTGTTCTAATGAGTGGTCACCAGCCATCCATATTATACAAGAACAGAGCACAACAACTGATGATTTTCCAAAGATACCAACAGCTCTACCTTTAACATGGTTAACAGACAAGCCTGTATGGGTCCAGCAATGGCATTTAACAACAGAGAAACTCTAGGCTTTAGAAGAGCTGGTAGAAGAACAGATAATTGCTCAGCATATTGAAGAATCAACCAGCCCTTGGAATTCTCCTGTATTTGTTATTAAAAAGAAATCTGGTAAAAGGAGAATGGTAACAGACATTAGAGCAATTAACAAAGTAATTCAGCCAATGGGCTCTCTACAATCTGGGATGCCTTTGCCTACTCTATTACCAAAAGGATGGACTCTCATAATTATTGATTTAAAAGACTGTTTCTTTTCAATACCCTTACATGAAAAAGACACAGAAAGATTTGCTATTACAGTGCCTACTTATAATGATTCTCAACTGGTAAAAGATTTCAATGGAGGGTCCTCCCACAAGGAATGTTGAATAGCCCAACCCTGTGCCAATATTTTGTACAACAGCCATTGGAAGTGATACGTACAAAATTTCCTAAATCTATAATTTATCATTATATGGATGATATTTTACTAACTGACTCAAATGCAGATACTTTAGAAAGAATGTTTGAAGAAGTAAAGAAAATTTTGCCTTGCAGGGGATTACAAACTGCTCCTGGAAAGATACAAAGAGGAGATTCTGTTAATTATGTACTATATAAAATAGAACTACAAAAAATAAGACCCCAAAAGGTGCAAATTAGGAGAGATAGACTACAGACACTTATTGACTTTCAAAGATTACTTGGAGATATTTCTCATCTACAAACTATTCTTGGGGTAAAAAATGATGAACTGAATAATTTGTTCAAAACCTTAGAAGGTGACAAGGATTTAAATAGTCCAAGAGAATTATCACCTGAAGCTGAGAAAGAATTGTCCTTGGTAGAAAAGAAAGTACATGAAAAGCATGTGGATCGTATTGATGCAAAGCTGGGTTGCATTTTGGTTATTTTGCCTTCTAGGCATTCTCCTACTGGAATATTAATGCAGAGGGAAAATATTATATAGGAATGGATTT
The DNA here is from genome assembly GCF_004664715.2 of Peromyscus leucopus. Lineage (NCBI taxonomy): Eukaryota > Metazoa > Chordata > Mammalia > Rodentia > Cricetidae > Peromyscus > Peromyscus leucopus. The sequence goes on along the minus strand of NW_023504606.1, from coordinate 112,791 downwards.
TTATGAAAGAAACCAATTAAAAAATTAAAAACTTATGTGTCAAAAATCACTGACTTGATTTTCAAAGGAAAATTGAGACTTAATCAATTAGCAGGAATAGACCCAGCTGAAATTGTCATACCTTTAATTAAGGAGGACATTGAAATTGGCACAGAGCTTACAGTAATTTTTTGGGAGAAATTAACAGCAAATATCCCAAAAGTGATAGAATTGTTCTTATAAAGAGAGCTGATTGGATCTTGCCTCGAATTGGACAGCAAAAACCCATATCTGGAGTTCGTACATTTTATACAGATGTCAACAAAGAAGGAAAGGCAGGTTACAAATCAGAAAATTTAAGTAAAGTGGTTCAAAGTCCTTATAATTCAGTTCAAAAATCAGAATTGTATGCTATTCTGTTGGTATTAATGGATTTTTCAGAACCTCTCAACATAGTAACTGACTCTCAGCATGCTGAAAGACTGGTATTACATATTGAGACTGCAGAATTTATCCCTGATGCTTCAGAATTAACTTCACTATTTATTCAATTACAAGATAAAATCAGGAAAAGGAGTCATCCTTTATATATAACTCACATTCAATCCCATACTGGTCTGCCAGGCCCTATACCACAAGGCAATGATGAGACTGATAAATTATAGATAGGAAATGTGCTGGAGGCCTGAGAATTTCATAAAAAAACATCATGTCAATAGTAAAGGTTTAAAAAAGAATTTTTCCATAACCTGGCAACAAGCCAAAGAAATAGTAAAGAAATGGCCTACTTGTTCCTACTATAATCAAACGCCATTACCAGCAGGATGTAACCCAAAGGGTACTCAGAGGAATGAAATCTGGCAGATGGACGTGTTTCACTTTGCAGAATGTGGAAAATTGAAATATGTACACCACACCATTGATACTTATTCAGGATTTCAATGGGCAACTGTTCTTAGTTCTGAAAAAGCTGATTCTGTAATGACTCATTTGCTAGAAGTTATGGCCATCATGGGTATACCTGCACAAATCAAGACTGACAATGTTCCCTCATATGTCTCTGTTAAAATGAAACAGTTTTTTGCTTATTACAAAATAAAGCATATTACAGGTATACCACATAATCCTACAGGTCAAGCAGTTATAGAAAGATCAAAGAGAACGCTAAAGGATATGCTAAATAAACAGAAAGGAGTAACAAAAATCCCCAGAAATAGACTGCATAATGCTCTATTAACTTTGAATTTTCTGAATGCCAATGAGAAAGGAACAATAGCTGCAGAGAGACATTAGGTAATAGAAAAAACTACAAAATTAAATCAGCCTATATACTTTAAGGATATGCTTACCTCAGAATGGAAACCAGGGTATGTATTACGTTGGGGATGAGGTTTTGCTTTTGTTTCTACGGGAAAATATAAGCTGTGGGTACCATCAAAATTGAAGAGAAACCTCTTAATTAGAGGAGATGATAGTTCATCAACCAGCATAAACATCCAATTTAAACTAACTTGTACCAGTAACACATGCCTTTTCATTTAATCAGATAATAACTTGCCAAAAAGGAATGTCCCCAAAATTAGTCTTGGGGAAAGGTTTTTGTTTTTGTCTTTTAGGAGAATGAAGGTTAAGGAATCTGAAGAACACAGGACAAATGAGACAACTGAAGAAAAGGGACAAATCATCTCTCCCAGGAAACAGAGTGAAACGGCGTATGGGTATATGTAATCAAAAAATTTATGTCTTCCTAAATGTTTGTTTCTGCTTTTCTCTAAAGATTTAACACTATTGGTCTTCTAATAGTCCCAGTTCAATTAAAATTTAAAGCTGACTTTGGAGTTGGAGAATGGCTCTCTCCTTCTTTAAACTAAAGCATGTTGTTAAAAGGAAAATGCAAACTCCATGTATCATGCCAGAATAAAAGAGCCATTTTCTGCTATGGGACAGGACAAAAGCCAAATTAATTAAGGGACTATATTATTTCTAATCTCAACTCTTTGATTCTATTCTGATTCTTTAAACTTTTCTTAAAATATAAATTTTATATCAAAATTTACAAGATATATATATATATATATATATATATATACATTTTAAACTTTCTTAAGATATGAATGGTCATATAGAGTACTAACTAATTCTAGAAAAAAAGCTTCAATTAGCTGCATATATATGTCTTTGTGTTCGAGTCTCTTATCAGTTTTCTGCAGGAAATCACAGGCCAGGCCTAACATCAACGGAAGTCTCCAGGAAGAAGATGGGGCCCACAACAACAATTCCACGTGGACAATAATATCATTAAGCTGACAAACATCATCCACAGATCAGGAGAAAATTGCCATAGTTCACAATCATCCCAGTCATTTAGAGGTTCCCCAAATATCTTTAAAAGTCACTCTAACCATATGAATATTGATGGGTTTGACATATAAGGACAGAACATGGTCACCAGACTCAACAAGTCACCTCACTGACAACTCAGGACTTACAGAGCAGCTGGGAAGTACCTAAAGTTAGCCACTGTGGTTGAGTACAGTGATGAACTGCCTTGAAATGGGCACACCTCATTAATCCCTCCCACTTTAATGTTGGTCTCATGTTCACTCATCAATGCCTATCCTCCAAAAAGAATGAAAGCGAAGAGTTCCCAGCATAAAGCATTGGCCTTACCAGTTGCTGACTTCCAAGCCAGAACAATCAATATCCTGGCATCCTTGAATTTCAAGAGCCATGACAAGCAGGGAAGTTCTGTTTTTTCCCAGAGACTCCAGCTTTCTGGGCCCCATTACTGGAAGATTCAGCTTAAGTCCACTTCCTCCAGGAAGCTTCCCTTTTACTGCACAGAAGTCATGACACCATTCTCTTCACCATTTCTTTCTTGATGTTTTACATTGAGGCTGAAGGTGAGCTTTCTTCTGTCACTCTCTGGTCTCTCTACTCTCTCCATCTCTTTCTGTATTAGACTCTTCTGTATGTCATCATGTACATCGGTAAATGGTGAAGACATTGAATAAGCTTCCCAAGGGCAGGTGGTGTTACCACAACATAGGTGACATCACAGAGGATGCCAGGCTCTCCAGGATACAATGGAATGTCCAGGGAAGAGCTTCAGATGTCACAGGAACTGACATTGTTTCCCTGCTAATGAGCTTTCCACATCTTACACCAGAAGTCATGCTGACCACTGCAGGAGCCTCTGCTGGGATACAAGGGAAGCCCTTCAGCATCATCTTCATCCAAAGCCAGAGATCTCTCCCCAATTGTTTGGAAATCCTTAGTTCTTTCCATGTGTGGAAGTGAATGTTTATCTCCTACTGAAATTTATGTACACAAGGTAATAATATCATAGAAATTTATATATTATGTAGTTCAACATAAGTACCTGCATCGTCTTATCTCCTTAGCCACAAGACATTATAGAGTTAATTCTGACTGAGAAGGACACTTGTTAAACAATTTCTTGGTAAAGAGTCTACAGTAGGAAACATCTGGGCAGAGTTATGCTAGAAGAAGAGACTGATACAGCCTAGGAACAAGTACCCATAGGAGTGTGATATGGTCTTGGAGCTCAGTGTGAGTAAAATCTGTGTCATAACCATGTGTGTAGTGTGTGTTGTACTCTCTGTTGAGTAGCTCAAAGTGGTCTGCTGTTACTGGTTAGTAAAGGTGGCCAGACAGCTAGAGTCCTCCACACAACATGAGTTTCCTATAGAGAAAGGAAATTCAAGAAAATCCTTTGCAAGCCCTATCATATTTAGAAACATAGACTCTAGGGTTCCACTGGAAACTCTAGATCAATGGTTCTTAATTTTTCCAATTCTCTGATTCTTTAAATTGCACTAACAGTAGTTACTCATGTCATTGTGAACAATAAACATAATTGTTTCTTTATTTCTTAACTTTAATTTTGCCACTGTTATGAATCATAATTCAAATATTTGATTGCAGGATATCTGCTGTGAAACCCCAATGGGGTTGAGGACCACAGCTCTGAATGCAGGCAGAAATCTCCTCAAATCCTTGCAGTGATGCTGGGGCATTGTAATTTTTAGTTTTTATTATCAGACTGAATCAAACTAGTCACCTGGAAAGAGGGACCCTCAATGAGGAATTATATAGATCAGCTTTACTTTGAACATGTCTCTGTGGTATTTTATTAATTGTTAATTGAGATAAGAGCTCCCTAAAATGGGAAGAATCATTTCATTGTCTCCAACATGTACTGTGTATGTATGAAGAACTTCAAGCTTAAGCACAAACAAAGAGGCAGCATGGGTGATTTATTTCTACTCTTGTTTGTAGATGTGATATGATTAGCTGAGTTCTCACCTTGATTTCCAAAAAATGGAACTATTACCTGAAATTGTGGCCTATGATATATTTTTCATATTCTAAGTTGCTGTGCTTGATAACTCAGTGTAATAAAGATGTTAAGAATGCACTCTATGACAGAGGGGTTTTCACAAGTCAGTGAGATGTGTATTTCATGAAATGCTCAACAGCACCGTATCTGTCCCAAAAGAAGAGATCTTACTTCCTCCCGAACCCAACCTGTGTTGTCCTCTCACAGTTTTCCAAAGACACAGAGACACCCATAGACTCACAAACCACTTCACCCTGTCAACAAATGTCCTCTGATATTGTCTTGCCATATCAAGTACTATGCTAAATTCTTCTAATGTGTTATATACAACAAGCTTCACTTCAATGAATGAATTTTTCTTTGAATTTCCTGACCATTAACATTTTCAGATATGGGGAATTGGATCTGAATTCACTTCCTTGACTATGAAGTTCAATCTTATGCTATGTCCTTCATTGAAGGTCAGAAGAAGCTCCTTCAACCTGAGAGCAAAGTAGCACCTTAAATTCCAGGTGTGCAGGGTATTAGTAATGACTGTCAGTGTGTCCACTAGTTACCTTAGGTTGGAGATTAACTCCAGGCCTGATGTACAAACATCCCTGTGAGGACTTCTCGGTTTCCCTCTAACTTCTGAGCCTCTTCATTAAGGTTTCTGTAAACAGATCTTTGACAAATTTCCTCCTTCCAAAGTAACTGGACATTATCAGATGTGAAAAGTCACTTTGATTTTTTTCCTTCTCCTCCTAGGACATGAAACAGGCCCTTTTGAGATACATCAAAGGCTATCCAAGGAGAATACAGTCTGAAATAACCACAGGTACAGTTTTAGAAAGCAGATCTGAGGAACAGAGTGCAAAACAAGGGCAGGACAGCAGGCACACCCAGGAGATTCTTGGTTATGTCTTTGGCAGTTTAGCCTCTCTGCATGTCAGTTTTTCTTTCTAGAGAAAGATGGGTTGGGATGCACCATGGAGATGGGTTCTATCTCAAGGCATGTCTTATAAAATCACTTCCTTCATAAGTGGGACTTTGTTTGTTTGTTTGCATGTTTTTTTGGTGGGAGTGATGAGTTAGCATTTGTATGAGCTAAGCTGCATATCTCTTTTTGGTGAAAATCTCTTTCTGGGAACAGAGGAATCAGATGCTAAACTTAGCAAATATGCTGAAAATGAAGCTTTAGAGCAGAGAATCACTTCACTTGGTTGAAAAAAATCATTAACACTTCTCTTCATGACTGTTACCAAATATTGTGTGTCGATCCTGTCCTTTTACCATTTGGAAAGAACTCATGTAGTATATATTGAGTCCATCTATTAATATTTTCTTCTCTGTCTTGCTATTCTTATTTGAAGGTTTGCTTGTTTGAGTGGAAGTGAACTGCCCCATTTAAAATGGGGGGAAATTTTTTTCAAAAATATACTATTGTAACAGAATATGTTTGCGAGTTGTAAAAGATTTTCCATTGAATAAATCAGAATTAAGAGGATCCTGTTAAATGCTGGGGCAGAAGTCAGAGTCAGCAGAGTTTGCAAAACAGATTTTTTTTGCACTTTAGTGAGAGAAGCACTTTATTTTTTAAAATTTTATAATTAATTTATTTTTATATATTAGCTACAGATTCCCTGGTCCTCCCTCTTCCCACTCCCCTGACATCCTCCCAATCCACCCCGCATTCCCATCTCCTCCAGGGCAAGGACTCCTCTGGGGATTCATCTCAGCCTGGTAGGTTCAGTCAAGGCAGGTCCAGTCCCCTCCTCTCTACACCAAGGCTGAGCAAAGGGTCTCAGCATAGGACCTAGGTTCCAAAAAGCCAGCTTATGCACTAAGGACAGGCCCTGGTCATACTGCATGGAGGCCTCCGAAATAGTTCAAGATACTCAACTGTCTCACTTATCCAGAGGGCCTGATCCAGTTCCATGGGGGTTCCTCAGCTATTGGTTCACAGTTCATATGTTTCCACTAGTTTCGCTATTTGTCCCTGTGCTTTTTCTAATCACAGTCTCAATATCTCTTGCTCATATAATCCCACCTCTCTCTCACTGATTGGACCCCTGGAGCTCCACCTGGGGCTTGGGTGTGGATCTCTGCACTTGCTTCAGTCAGTCACTGGATGAGAGTTCTATCATGACAATTAGGGTGTTAAGCCATCTAATCACCAGAATGGGTCAGCTCAGGTACTCTCTCAACCATTGCCATTAGTCTATAGTGGAGGTATCTTTGTGGATTTCTGGGGACCTCTCTAGCACTCTGCTTCTTTCTATTCCCCTTGGGTCTTCTTTCATCTTTGTATCTCTTTCCTTTTTCTCCCACTCTGTTCCTGATCCATCTTGGAACTCCTGCTCCCCTAATCACTCTTTACATTGACCCTTGCCTTCCATTAACCACCTCACCCCAGTTTGCTTATGAAGATCACATCCATTTCTTTGTCACTGGATGATCCCTGTGTCTTTGGTAGGGTCCTCTTTACTAGATAGCCTCCTTGGAATTGTCAGTTGCAGTCTGGTTGTCCTTTGCTTTATTTATATTTAGTATCCACTTATGAACGAGTACATACCATGTTTGTCTTTCTGAGTCTGGGTTATTTCACTCAGGATGATATTTTCTAGTTCCATCTATTTGCCTGCAAATCTCATGTCATTGTTTTTCTCTGCTGAGTAGTACTCCATTGTATATATGTAACACTTTTTCTTCATTCATTTCTTCAGTTGAAGGGCATCAAGTTTGTTTCCAGGTTCTGGCTGTTATAAATAATGCTGCTATGAACATAGTTGAGCATGTGTCCTTGTGGTATGATTGAGCATTCCTTGGATATATGCCCAAGCCTGGTATAGCTGGGTCTTGAGGGAGGATGATTCCCAATTTTCTAAGAAAGCATTGTTATATTAAATTCACCCAGAATGATTTTTATTCTTTTTTAAATCCTTGTGCCTTCTTACACGATGCTCCCTGAGCCTTGTGTGTATTGATTTGAACAAGAAAAGGCATGTTTGCATGTTTCTTTAATTTTATTACCAAGAAAGGACAAAGTTCAGAGAGTTTTATTGAAATGACCCACAAATCTTAACTTTTTAAAAATATGGATGACAGGTTTTTAAAAAGGAAGACATGCCATCTCTCCAAAAAGTAATGTACTTAAGAATGATATCAAAGCTGGTTTCATTGGCACAGGCATGATTAATACACAAATGAATGCTCTCTTCCTCCCTGACACACGCACACATGTCCACACTCACAAATCATCTGTGAACATAAAAGTAAAAAATATGTATGATGTAAAACAATATGCTCGTCATATTTGCTGATCTAACTGGGACACAGATACCAATGTGCAGCTGTATTTTATATTTAATTAATTGTTTAATGCGTCCCCCATCAGAAGTAAGTCATTCTTTCCTGTCCGCAAAACCAATGACAGAAGTTAATGATAGAATATTCAAGTCGCTGCTTCTCAGTTTTCATCTCCTTAAGAAAGTCTCAGTAGCTCAGTGGTTACAGAGAGAATAGAAATTAAAACACATTTCATGTCTGTCTCTTAGTGCATCACACTCAATATAAAGTGTGGTTATTTTCAAGGGTTTTGTTGATTTTTCTTTTTTTCTTTGTATTCTTACATTTTTCCTTTTTCTTTTACTTTTTCTCTTTCTTTTTCTTTTTTTTTGTTCAGAGCATCCTGTTTGGCTGGCACTCCAGGATGTAGGTTCACATGGTTATGTTTTTTCCAATGTCACGTTCATCATGGAAGGTTAGTATGACATGGACTGTTAGCAACAGTGTGATGAAATATATTATATTACTGTGAAAGACGAGATGAGACTCTACTCTGAGGTGCTCTGCCGTGTCATAGAGAATTAGGATCAAATTCTTCTTTTTAAGTTGCTGATTTATGTCATGATGTGGGAAGAAAGGGAATTCTTAGACTCAAAGCAACAGCTTACTATAGTTATTTGGATAACTCGACCAAATATTGAATATTTCAATGGGAGAAATTCTACCCTGATGGAGAAGATTGTCTACAGAAGCAAATTTTTTAATGAGTAGAGCAATTATATATATTTATTTTATATTATATATTTTAATTTATAATACATATAATAAAATATCATATAATTTTAACTAGTAGAGCAAATATATTAAAGTAGTAGAGCAATTATATATATAACCATAAATATATATTGTTGCTATATTTTCAATGGAGGCCAATTATTCATATGATGATATTAACGTGATTAAAGCTACATATTAGAGAACTTCTTATGCTCATGGAAGAGACAAACATCACTGATCCCATCACTTCCTGTATGACGCTTCTGTGGTTACCAAATTATCACAGTGTTGAACATGAAATAATATAAATAAACAATATAAATAAATAAAATATTTTACATGTATAATAATATGTAATAAATAGAATAATATACATTCATAATAACATATAATAAATAATATAATTAAAAATATACATTCATAATAATGTATAGAATGAATGATGAATGAATGAAATATGATATATTTATAATAATATATAATATAAATGAATAAAATATTAGACATTTATAATAATATATAATAAATAATGTAAATAAATAAAATAATATATATTTTTCATTTATGTCATATAGGCTTACTGCAGTGATCTGTAGGTGTTTTCCTGCACATTTAAGATAAGACTATCTCACATTTCTTGCAGGCATGTGTAGGAGTTTCATGCATTCATTTTCACATATCTGCCCCAAACACACTTCTTGGTACATGTGTGTTTGTAAAAAAATAAGACAATGGCTGGGTAGTCCCATATTTTAAATATTTTGTTGAAATTTTTTGTAGGTGTCCAGCTTTGTAATGTGGTTTCTTGGCTTAGAATCACTTAATGAGCTAATTATAACTTGGTGTTGTGAACATGAAGATGAGATGGAAAATTGATCACACAGATTTGAAAGAGTCCTATTAACCAGAAGTGTTTAAATCACAGCCATATCCTCTGACATTCACACCTTATATTTACTCAAGGGAATATATCAAGAAAATGCATGCTCCAAGAAATATTGTCATTACGCTGCTGCATGTGAATAATATTTTCACCAATCTGTGTACCCAAATGGCCTGTCATGTATTTCGCTTGTTTCTCTCATGTATCATTTGAAATCGTACTTGGGACTGTAATTTATCTTCATAGATAGCTCGTAACCGCTCCCTTAGAGATGGGGGTGGGAAGACACAGCATCAGGGACACAGACACTGAGAGTTTGTTGAAGGCAAACAGCAGAATCATTTATTCAGTAACAGGGAAGGCCTTATATGCTCTCCTCCCAGCACCCAGGCTGTGTCCTGATCTAGTGACATTGTGAGGTCATCCCTCAATGGCTGGGCATGATGAGGGACTCTGACAGTGCCTGTTACTAGGTGCCCAGGCAGACTCTGCACGATCAGGAACTGTGACATTGACTAGGAAATCTGATGGCGACTATTGCTAGGTCCTCAGACAGACTCAAAGTTGGCTCTTAAGCAGGAAGGAGAAAGTAGCCATGCCTTGGCTACAGGTCTGAGCCAATTTCCTCAACCCTGTGGGCCTTTAGATTTTGAATTGTTAAATCTAGTCAGTGTAGCATATGCAACACTTAAGTAGATGTGTTTGTCGTAGTTAAGGATTCATGACTCATGATGTTTCTTCACTTTTGCTAGAAATGAAGTGATTGCAGCCCCTCAGTCAATTTTATTTTTCTGTTTACATGTCATACATGATAAATAGAAGAGACTATACAACTCTATGAACTTTAAAATACATATAGATGTTTTCTTAATGATTTCAGATTTAGTTTTTGTTTTACTGATGTTTTAATGCTTCTTCCTTTTTTGTGTTATTGTAACAGTTTTCCTATAATATACTTGTTTATTTTCTTTGTTTAGAATATTTTTATTAAATGGTTGTTTTGTTTATTATACTGAATTCTGACAAAGATTTTTATTTTATTTAACATACCAAATCAGTAGCTTCATTAAGAACAAGTGTCTGTGAAGTATAAGATATGCAAAGTTAAGATGTCATTCATTTACTCAATAATTTTTACTTTAGTTTTTTAAGAATGGAAATGGAAATCAAGAAATTTCATTATTTTCTCTTATTTCAGAACAATGTTCTAGTTGCAAAACACAATTATTTTCCATTTTTGAGGATATCTCATATATTTTCTCTTGGGATTCCAAATGAAACAGTGGTTCTCACATAGATGTCCCATAATTCTTTAGTGAGACTGGTTTCTTTTGCTACATTAAACATAAGTAAAAAGAGATAACCATTAGAAGTATGACTGTTTCTGAATTTTGGATCCCCCAAATTTATTGTCTAGACCTATATAACTTCATTGATTTTTAAATTTAGTTTCTTGAGTGTTCTGTGAATTTGAGGGAAATACACTTTGTTGGTAAGTACACTCAGATCCACCACCCCTTTTCTTCTTAATCAGTACAAACATACACAACAAACAAACACACATACACACACACACACACACACACACACACACTCCTTTTTAAATAACCTATCAACTCTGATTTATGCTGATGATATTTTAATGGATGTGAAGCTTTCCACTTCAGAATGGTCAATCTATCAGAGTTTTTGTTAATCACTCCCTTTTAGAATATTTTTTGCAAAACACCAATGCCAATCTCTTATTTGATATTTAGAAATTAAATAAAACCAAAATTCTCACCCCATTAAGGTCTAATATCCAAAATATACATACTGAACAAAAGAAGTGGAATAAAAAAGTTTCACCTGATAAAATTTATTATCAAAAATATACATATAGAACAGAAAAAAAACTGATAAATAAAACAAAAATTCTCTAATATCCAAAATATACATATTGAATATGATTAGACAAATAAAAATTGTCATCTGATAAAGGTCTAATATCAAATATGTACTTATTTAACCCAAGAAATTAAATAAAAAATTTTACCTAATGAAGTCTGATATCAAAAGTATACATATCAAACACAAGTAAACAGAAAAGCAAAAATTGCACATGTGAAAAAATTCAAATATCCAAAACCTTCTTATTGAACACAAGAAATTCATTAAAAAAATTCTCATCTGATAAAAGTCTAATATCCAAAATATACATTTGGAACACTGAAATCAGATAAATAAAACAAAAATTATTACATAAAAATGTCTAATATCCAAAATATACTCATTGAACACAAGAAAGCAGACAATTAAACAAATATTCTCATCTTATAAAATTCTAAATACAAAATGAATATATTGAACAAAGAAAACCAAAATTCATACCTGTAGCACTAATATATAATATATATATATATATATATATATATATATATCCAAAATATACACACTGAACACAAAAATCAGATAAATAAAACAAAAATTATTATCTGATAAAACTTTAATATCCCCTACGTTTATATTCAACCCAAGAAACCATATAAATAAGAACAAATTTTCATCGGATAAAGGAATAATATAAAAAATATACACATCGATCACAACAAATCAGATAATTAAAATGAAAAATACCAACTGATCAAGGTCTAATACCAAAATTATACATATTAAACACTAGAAATTAAATAAAATAAAATTGTCCTCTGATAAATATTTAATATTCAAAATATATATATTGAACACAAAAAAATCAGTTCAAAAAACAAATATTCTCATCTGATAAAGGTCTAATAGCCAAAATATACATATTGAACACAAGAAATCAGATGAATAAAATAAAAATTGTCATCTGATAAAAGTCTAATATCAATAATATACAATTGGGACATACAGGCTTTGTGGCATCCGGCAGAGACATACAGGCCTGGTGGCGGCCTGCAGAGGTGGACAGGCCCAGCAGCAGTAACAAGCAGAGGTAGGTAGGCCCTCAGTGGCAGCCGGCAGAGACATACAGGCCTGGAGGCTGCCCACAGATGTAGACAGGCCCAGCAGTGGCGGCTGACAGGGACATACAGGCCAGGTGGCAGCTGGCAGAGACGTACAGCCCAGCGGCAGCTGGCAGAGGTAGACAGGCCCAGTGGCGGTGGCCGACACAGACATACAGGACTGGCGGCAGCCTGTAGAGGTAGACAGGCCAGGGAGCGGCAGCTGACAGGGACATATAGGCCTGGCAGCAGCCGGCAGAGGCATAGAGGCCTGGCGGCAGCCTGCAGAGGTAAACAGGCCTGGCAGTAGTGAGAAGCAGAGGTAGGTAGGCCTGCGGCGGCAGCCAGCAGAGACATACAGGCCTCTGCGGCAGCAGCCAGCAGAGACATACAGGCCCCTGCAGCGGCTCGCAGAGGTAGACAGGCCTGGTGGCGGAGACAAGCAGACACAGGTAGGCCCACAGCAGCAGCACAACAATTAATAAATGGGACCTCTCAAAATTGAGAAGCTTTTGCTGGGCAAAAGACACAGGCAATAAGACAAAAAGACAGCCAACAGAATGGAAAAAGATCTTCACCAACCGCACATTTGACAAAGGGCTGATATCCACAGTATATAAAGAACTCAAGAAACGACATCAAAATGCTGAATAGTCCAATTAAAAAATGGGCTAAAGAGCTAAACAGAGAATTCACAAAACAAGAATCACAAATGGCTGAAAGACATTTAAAGAAATGCTCAACATCCTTAATCATCAGAGAAATGCAAATCAAAACGACTCTGAGATACTACCTTATACCTGTCAGAATGGCTACGATCAAAAACACCAATGACAGTCAATGTTGGAGAGGATGTGGAGGAAAGAGAACACTCCTCCACTGTTGGTGGGAATGTAAAATTGTACAATCACTGTGGAAATCAGTATGGCAGTTTCTCAGAAAATTAGGAATCGAACTACCTCAATAACCAGCCATCCTACTCTTGGGCATATACCCAAGGAATGCTGATTCATACCATAAAGATACATGCTCAGATATGTTCATAGCAGCACTATTTGTACCAGCCAGAACCTGGAAACAACCTAGATGCCCATCAATGAAAGAATGGATGAAAAAAATGCGGTACATATACACAATGGAGTACTACTCAGCAGAGAAAAACAATGAAAGCATGAAATTTGCAGGCAAATGGATGGAACTAGAAAAAAATCATCCTGAGTGAGGTAACCCAAACCCAGAAAGACAGTTATGGTATGTACTCACTCATAGGTGGATTCTAGATATAAAATAAAGAACAATCAGACCACAAACCCATAGAACCATGGAGGCTATATATATAGCATGGAGGTCCCTAGGACGACTGTGGCTTATAATAAATTTCAGTTTTACTCAATTATTGAAAAAAAATAGCCAAATGAATGGAAACACATGAACTATGAACCAAAGGCTGAGGGGCCCCAGCTGGATCAGGCCCTCTGAATAGGTGAGACAGTTGATTGGCTTGATCAGTTTGGGAGGCAACTAGGCAGTGGGACCAAGTCCTGTGCTCATTGCATGAGTTGGCTGTTTGAAACCTGGAACTTATGCAGGGACACTTGGCTCAGTCTGGGAGGAAGGGACTTGACCTCCCTGGACTGAGTCTACCAGGTTGATCGCAGTCCTCGGGGAGGACTTGTCCTGGAGGAAGTGGGAATGGAGGGTGGGCTGGGGTAAGGGGAGGGTGTGGGAGGGTGGAGAATAGGGGAACCCGTGGCTGATATGTAGAACTGAATGGTATTGTAAAATAAAATTAAAAAAAAGAAATTTGCTACTCACCCCACATACTATCCACAGACCCCTTTACTCCCTCTACCCACCCCTAGCTCTCTCTCCCAAGCCACACCACATCCCCACATACCCAAAATTGAGGTCTCACATGGGGGTCAGTAGAGCCCAGCACTCTGAGCCTAATCATGTACAAACCCCTCCCTACTAAACCAAGGCTGTTTAAGGTGTCACTCCACAGGAACCAGGTTCCAGAAGCCTGCCCAAAGACCAGGGACAGATCATGATACCCTGCCTGGGTGGCCCCCAAATAGTTCAAGCCAAACTACCATCTTCTGTATTCAGAGGACCTAGTCCAGGACAATAAGGACTCCACAACCACCAGTCCACAGTTCATCGGCGGCTTCTACTAGTGTGGCCGGTCAGATGCAGGTACTTATGATGAACTTTAGCATATATGAATTTCTATGATAATATTACCTTGTGTATATAACAATTCAGGAGGAGATAAACATTCAGTTCCACACAGCGAATGAACTAATGGATGTCCTATCAATCGGAAAGATAGATCCGTGGCTTTGGATGAAGGGGATGCTGAAGGGCTTCCCTTGTATCCCAGCAGAGGATCCTGCAAAGGTCAACTTGACTTCTAGTGTATGGTGAGGAAAGCACATTAGCAGGAAAGCAATGCCAGTTTCCATGACATCTGCAGCTCTTCCATGGACATTCTATGGTATCCTGGAGAGCCCTGGCATCCTCTGTGATGTCACCTATGTTGTGGCAACACCACCTGCCCTTGGGAAGTTTATTGAATGTATTCAACATTTACTGATGAACATGATGGCATAGTAAAGAGTCTAATTCAGAAAGAGAATGGAGAGGGTAGAAAACCAGAGAGTGACAGAAGAAAGCTGACCTTCAGCATCAATGTAAAACATCAAGGAAGAAATGGTCAAGAGAATGGTGTAATGAGATCTGTGCAGGAAAAGGGAAGCTTCCTGGAGGAAGTGGGCTTGAGTTGAATCTTCCAGTAATGGGGTCCAGAAAGCTGGAGTCTCTGGGAACCAACAGAACTTCCCTGCTTGTCATGGCTTTTGAAATTCAAGGATTCTAGGATTTTAATTTAAAATAAAGAACAATCAGACCACAAATCATAGAACCATGGAGGCTATATATATAGCATGGAGGTCCCTAGGATGACTGTGGCTTATAATAAATTTTGGTTTTACTCAGTTATTGAAAAAAAAATAGCCAAATGAATGGAAAAACACGAACTATGAACCAAAGGCTGAGGGGCCCCCAGCTGGATCAGGCCCTCTGAATAGGTGAGACATTTGATTGGCTTGATCACTTTGGGAGGCAACTAGGCAGTGGGACCAAGTCCTGTGCTCATTTCATGAGTTGACTAAAACCTGGAGCTTATGCAGGGACACTTGGCTCAGTCTGGAAGGAAGGGACTGGACGTGACTGGACTGAGTCTACCAGGTTGATCGCAGTCCTCGTGTGAGGATTTGCCCTGGAGGAGATGGTAATGGGGGGTGGGCTGGGAGTAAGGGGAGGGCCTGGGAGGGGGGAGAATAGGGGAACCCGTGGCTGATATGTAGAACTGAATGGTATTGTAAAATAAAATTTAAAAAAAGAAATTTGCTACTCACCCCACATACTATCCACATACCCCTTTCCTCCCTCTACCCACCCCCAGCTCTCTCTCCCAAGCCACACCACATCCCCACATATCCCAAATTGAGGTCTTCCATGGGGGTCAGTAGAGCCCAGCACTCTGAGCCTAATCATGTACAAACCCATCCCTACTAAACCAAGGCTGTTTAAGGTGTCACTCCACAGGAACCAGGTTCCAGAAGCCTGCCCAAAGACCAGGGACAGATCCCCTGCCTGGGTGCCCCCCAAACAGTTCGAGCCAAACTACCATCTTCTGTATTCAGAGGACCTATTCCAGGCCCATCAGGACTCCACAGCCAACAGTCCACTGTTCATGGGCTTCTACTAGTATGGCCAGTCATCTCAGATGCAGGTACTTATGATGAAGCTGCAGGCTGTTAATTGCTCTCCCAAGAATGATCCTTTTCCTTGTCTGAAGGCCTAAATGAAAGCCTTCCTTGATCAGTCCAGTCCTTAATACAACATTGTTTTACTTTTTAAATACTTGTCACCTGGTGTCATATTGACCTTCTGGCAAAATCATTCTTTTCTCAAGAAGAAAACTGGAAATTTATGGCACAACAGGCCTTAGGGTTGGCTGTGTCATATAATGTCTCAATAAGTAGCTTGTTAGAATCTCATTCTTTGATATAAGTTTGGGCCCAGTTGCTTGTTGTAAATCAGCAGTTGTTCCTTTGTAATGGTTTGGAAACAAATGTCTGGACAATGCCGGTCAACAAATTTGTATCCTGCTGTCCTAATCTTTAAAAGACCTGACTAGAATACACTTATCTTTGGGGAATTTTTTTTGAGACCGTCCTTCCTCCTCTAAATTCTGTTCCATGAGACTTAGTATCTCCTAAGCATTAGTAAATCCTTTAAAGCAACAATTATATTCATCTACATCACATGCTTGTAGTGAAGTACTCCCCAATGCATGAGATGCCTTTTATAACCACTCACAAAATTAACTATAAATGGATCTGTTGTGCCCAGATCGTGACCCCCAGAGAGACCACCAAAGACGAGCATGCTGGAATGCAAAAGCAAGGTTTAATTCTGGTTATCCAAAAGCAATACAAGCCTAGGCAGTGACTTCATACAATACATCCAACACAGTGGAGGCTGGAGGCAGTGCCCGCCTGTCTGCAAGCTCAGTTTTTAAAGGCAAAAGCCACAAGGTTACATCTTTTAGGGGTGCTAGTATGGGTAAAATTCTGATTGGCTCGCTTCTAGGAGCTTTCTAGAAATCATGGCTTAATCTTACTTCTAAGGGAGTGGTTACCCACCACCATTTCTCATTGGCTGCCATCAGGTGGGGACATTTCTGTGGTTAGTTACCCTGGAAACCAGGGAGAGGACATTCCATAGTCCAGCAGTCATTACCTCGTTATTACCTTGTGACTCTGTACTTTTACACTTCCTGGTTTCTGGAATCTGGACTGACTTGTTTCAGTAACTATTGGCCTATTCCTAGAAGGAGAAAACTTAGGCCTTAGTTTTTGGGTGAAAGCATTTTGGTCTTATTTCTAAGATGGCTCATTTTGGTCTCAGAGTACTAGAAGGTACTCTCCAAGTTTGGCAACATGCTTTCCATGGGTGCACCAAAAGCATGTTGAAGTTGAAAGATGGTTTTGAGCACAGCTCCCTCCTTCCAATTCTGTGAGCAGATTCAGCCCACAGAGCAATTATTCAGAGGCCTGCCCCTGGGTCCAGGAAGATTGAAGTACCACATAGGACCTCAGAGGATAGGGTATTCTGCAGACAGGTTCCCATCTAGATCCACGGAGGACCCACCACACTGGATCCTCCACCTCACCATCTGCTCCACCCCATCTGGAGACAGCAGCCCCTCACTCACCATGTCATGGTTTCCCAGCTCAGCCATGCTGTCTGCTCAGCTCCCTGCAGCAGCACTCACAGCACAGCACACAAAACTGCTGGTGCCAGCTCCTCTTCAAAGAAAAGTCTGAAGCCTGGGGTGGTAGGAAGAACCCTGCACCACTTTTGACTGGCAGGCCACCTGGAGGACCTGATTGGCTAATGAGACCTCAGTGACAAGACCACATCCCATAGGGTTACAATGTGCTTAAAAACACAGCACAATGGTTCCTGTCCCTCCCTTCCACCCCAGACAAAGACTTTTTCTAGATCAGCAGAGATATGCATATCAATAGCACTTGCCCCTGGCTGCAAAAGTAAACCCTGCTCTATTCCTGCTCTCCTTAGGCACTTCCCCTTCTTCCTCCTGGACACAATGTGGCTAGCTAGGATTCAAGCAAACACCTCAACCCAGCTTGAAACAGGCCTGAGTTTCAAAGTTCTCAAAGGTGCTAACATAGGTCCCAGGACAAGTTCAGGATGTTTTAAGAACCATCTGGTAACAACTGATTAACCATAGAATGCCCCAATGCTGGAGGTAGTTTATAAAGTTTGACAAACAACCGGCTAAAAGTACAAAGTAACATAACACACAAATTCTGAGAAGCCACTCAAACATAAGCCAATCAAAATTGTACCCATATTAGCACCGATAAATGATGTAACCTTATGGCTTTTGCCTTTAACACCTGAGCTTTCAGAGGGGGAGGTGGAACCTCCTCCAGCATCTACTGTTTTGGATGGCTTCACAAGGGCCCTGGATCATAAACAAGACATTAGGCCTTTCTCCCAGTAGAAAGCTGGACGATGGCTCCATTCCTTAGGGAGTTTTATTCTTGAAATTTAGAGCAAACTGTTGTCAAATTAAATAATAATAAAGAGTAGTCTTCATGGAAAGTTGAATACTTAGAGAATAATGAAGCTAAGAAGAATGCATTTATGAGCACCATTGTTAGCCAGCACATCTTCCTCCCTGGGCAGCTGAAAAAAAAAAAAACAAAAACAAAAAAAAAAACAAGCATCTCTACATGATCAGGACTGCTAGAATGAATCCATGTATGTAGAAAATTGATTTCGTAGAATATCTGATAAGCATGCAGGATGGGAAGGAGATCATTTTAACTAGCTGTTGTCTGTCTCAGGGCTGTGACATCATTGCAGAGAATTCCATTTTAAGCTTTATTTTATTTTACTTGTCTGCTTAGGAATAGGGAGAATTCTACTTGAATATGTCTAGCCTTCCTAAGAAAAATCCACATACTTCCTTTGTTTAGGAAAATCATGCTTTACCTGCATCCTGCAGGTAAGAACTTTCCTCATTTCTTTTTTCTTGGCTGTTGTGATGGATATTCTTATCACACTTACTACTTGTGGAATTAACTAAAACCCTACGAGTTGGGTATACCTGTGATGGTTTTTTTTTTTTTTTGAATGTTTTGAAAAAATATCCATCATTAATCTGGATAATTTGAGGTTAAATCCACCCTCAGCTGCTTGGTGGCTGTGTATACATTAACCAAAGCACTCAGGAGGCAGAAACAGTTGGATTTGCCTCAATTTGAGGCTGGCCTGGGCTACAGAGTGAGTTCCCCAGATACACAGATAAACCCTGTCTCAAAAACACCAAAAAAAATAAAATAAAAATCAAATGAAGTTTAAGATCCACCTTTAATCTGGATTGCATCTCTGGTGGCAGCCTGCACATAGAAAGTATATTGAAGGAGGAAGCTCTCTCTCTCTTTGCCACTTTGCCCTAGCACTGGTACCAAGTACATCCTTTTACCAGCATTAGACTTTTCTTCCTTGGTATTTTGGAGTATACTGAAGACCAGCTGAGACATGCAGTCTCATGGAATGAACATCTACTGGCTTCTTCAAATTTCCGTTGGGAGGCAGCCATTGTTGGACTACCTGGACCACAGCTTGTAAGACATTTTAGTAAAGCAACTTTCTACATACATGGAAATATTCATTCTCCCAGTCCTGGTCATGTAGAGAACCTTGAATAATACAGATGTGTTTTTTTTTAAACCTACTCACTGAAGATGATGTGCTGGCTAACAGTGGTGTTTATAACCACATTCTGCCCAGCTCCATTATTCTTGAAGTATTCAACTTTGCCTGAAGACTACTCTTTATTATTATATAATTTCCCAACACTCTGCTCTGAATTTCAGGAATAAAACTCCATAAGCAAATGGAGCCATCATCCAGCTTTCTGAAGCTGAAAGACCTATTTATCCTGTTTGTGATCTAGTTCCTGCTGTTTTCCCCTGCCTGTCTGAAGTCCCTGTGACAAGCAGTTAAAAAGTATAATCAATTCACCTTACCTCAGCGTGAAGCCACCTAAGAAACATCTCCTTTGGTGTGCTTAAATCTCTCTTCAGTTGTTAATATTCTGGGAATCCTTCCACCTTTGTGACAGGGAATCTCCACCCCACATAGTATAGTGGGTTGTACAAGCTAGTTCACCACATTGTGTCCAGGAGGAAGAAGGGGAAGTGCCTATGGAGAGCAGGAAGATCACATTGTCTGCTACTAGAGCCAGGGGCAAGTGCTATTGAATTGCAAATCTTTGCTGGTCCAGAAAAGGTATGGGTCTGGGGTGTAAGGCAGGATCAGGAATCATTGTGCTGTGTCTTTAAGTCCAGTGTAACCCTATGGGAGCTGCTCCTGTCACTCAGGCCGCATTAGCCAATCAGGAGCTTCAGGCGACCTGCCAGTCAGAAGATATGCAGTGTCCTTCCGGCCTCCTGCTTCAGAATTGGCTAAGAAGAGAATCTGTCTCCAGTAGTTTTGTGTGCTGTGCTGTGGGTGTTGCTGCTGCAAGCTGAGCAAAGGGCATGGCTGAGCTGGAAAACCACAATATGGTGAGTGAGGGGCTGCTGTCCCCAGACTGGGAGGAGTGCTCAGTTGAGTCATGGGAGTCAGTGTGTCGGGTCCTTCCCTTGCTGGGTGGGAGGAAGTGGTCAGGTGCAGAGTTCTGCTTGTTCTTGCTTGTCCTGCATTGTCCAGCATGGTTCCACTCTTCGTGCCTGCTCCAGTGTGGATCTTCGTGGTCCTGCAAAGTCTTGGCAATTGTTGGGGCCAGCTGGCAGCCTCCAAATAACTTCACTCTGCTGGCTGCATCTGTGCAGAACATTGGGAGCAGGACTGTGCTTTTGAAATGTCCTTGTTGACATCACTGTGAAATGCCGGCACCATGTTTGTATTGTTTCTATGGAACACAGATTTCCAAATTCAAAGAGGCCTGGTCCCTCCCTTTTCTTCCAGAAGTTCTACACTTTCAACATTTAACATTAAGATTTAAAGTCCACCTGGAATTAATTTTAGGAGCTTGTAAACAGTATTTCCTGTGTAAAGTTGCACTCTACCATGGAGGTGCCTACACTGACTGATTCAAAGTCGTATAGCTACATAGGTTTTCAAATATTTTTGTCACTTTAAAACATTAGTTATTGGTTTCCTTTTTAATATTCATTTTCTTTTAATGCACTACTGATAATTTTTCTATGTTTCTCAGTTTCAGAATTTTAGTATTTTTTTTCTTAACTGGCGTTTGCTTATGTATTTATTTATGTCAGTTTATAGCAGTGCTTCTCAATCTTAGAGATCATGGCTCCCTTTGGGGGATCAAATGACCCTATCACAGTACTGGCCTAAGACTGTCAGAAAGTGCAGATATTTATATTATAATTCATAACAGGAACAAAAATATAGTTATGAATTGGCACTGATAATAATTTTATAATTGTGGTGTCACCACATCATGAGAAATTGTATTAAAGAGTCACAGCATTTGGAGGGTTGTGAACCATTGGTTCGGGTCAATATCTCTTGTAACCAAGATTTGTCTCACATTATATAATTGAGAATTGCTTTGAACACCTAATCCAGCCTCTGCCTTCCAGTGCTGGAAAGAGTCCTTCAACTCCTTCCAGTCTGGGCCTTGACTGGTCTGTGGGAAGGAAAAAGAGACCAGTGAAGGAGTATCCTCCAACTTCTCTAGATTTTATTGTGAATTTACAAATGAGGTGGAACTTGTGTAAGAATTGAGTTCAAAATGCCAGGCGGTGGTGGTGCATGCCTTTAATCCCAGCACTGGGGAAGCAGAGGCAGGCGGATCTCTGTGAGTTCGAGGCCAGCCTGGGCTACCAAGTGAGTTCCATGAAAGGCACAAAGCTACACAGAGAAACCCTGTCTCGAAAAACCAAAAAAAAAAAAAAAGAATTGAGTTCACTGACCAACTATAAAGCAGGTTTAGTCACAGCAGAGAGAAGGATGAGCAAGAAAAAGGGTGAAAACTTTCCTGCTGTGATAGTAGTTGACCTTAGCAATGAGTAGTGAGGTAATCAATGTTATAAGATCAATAAATGTTCTGACTGGCCATTTCTTGGGTCCACAGACCAGGCAACCAAGAATCTGGATAAAAAACTGAAATTTCGTGAAACCTAATTAGAGTAGTTACACCATTTGAACCTAAGAAATAGAACTGGATAGAATGGTGTGGCCCTGCCTAACATGACTGTGCTTTCCAGGTTTAAGATGTATACCCCAAGAGAAATGGTTTTAGTAGTACTTGGTGTCCTCTAATACAAATCCCTGATTCTGGAGCACATGGCCATAAAGCCTGTTTCAACTTTTTAACAAAATGTTTTGGGATTATATTTACATTATTATCACTATGTCTTCCCTGCTTTCATACCCTCCCATAGACCCTTCATTGTGTTCTAATCCATGACTTCTTTTTGTTTAACAACAGTTACTGTTTGAATGTGACCTGTGTTTGGTTGCAGGATTTCCCAGCTATGAAGCAACAGGTTGGTTGCAATGGACATTGAGTATGTAATGAACTATGCACCCATAAAACCCTGTGCCTTGGAAGAAAAACAGGAAGTGATCTAGGAGATTAGAGAATTTTACCAAACTACCAAATCCCCTTGTAAGTGTCCTATCCAATCTTAGTGTGGAAGGACCTACCTGGGAGGTTTTTTTTTCTCTGAGTCCTTTGAATTCTGCTCTCCCAGTAGGGAAACTGCTAATGTCCTGAAGCCCAGCTTGGTGATCCTAGCTGATGAGGGATTCTGGGGAGGGTTAGCAATCAGGAGCACCAGCAGAAGGTAGCATCCAGGTTCTTTCCAGGATTCTCCTCTTGTTCTGCTTTAGGGAGCTGTAAGGAAGTCCACAAGCCATGCCATGGCGAGTGTAGCATGTTCAGAGCAGGTCAACTGAGATGTCATTTCTTCTAGGACTTGGATGAACCATGATCCAGACTGTAGTTTTGTTTGTCCATGTGGTGACATGGGCAGTAGTCCTTGTCCTGTAAACCTTCCTGTGTATGGATTTCCTGGGTATGTAGAGGCTCTGCAGCCCTATATGGGAAGATACACTTATAACATCACTGTCCAGTGTGCAAACACAGCCAAGTTTTTAGTGTGTAGTGGGAAGACAAATTGGATAACTGGAGGTCTGGTGTCTAGAAGTTCTGAACATTGCACTCCACTTTCAGGTTTGTCTTATAAATATTACAAATGGTTTAGAAACTGGTTAAAATTGGTGATATGGATTGTCTTTCAGCAATACATGATTAGAATGCTTCTAACTTTGCTATAACCAGCTATAGTGGTATAATTTGGTGATGTTCAGTTCCCCAGACAAAAGCAGTTTCTGATCTGTAGAAATTTCTCAGGAGAAATTTCATGGTGTTGGGTGGGTGGATAGGGCAAAATTCACATCTTATGCCATAATCCATGTGACACAAAGCATTCATAACTAATAAGAAGTCTTTGTGTCATGATTTGGGAGCTGGTTGGTGGCCTAAATTAAAGCCTGGTACATCCCCCCACTCACTCTGTTTTAAACTGTTTTTCTCCTTAGATATTTCTATTGCATGTATATTTATATGTCTGTGCACATAAATAAATATGAGCTGCTGAGTCCATTTTTTTTCTAGTTCTATGATTTTAGTGCAGTCCACTTTGTTTTAAAAAGCCAGCTAGGAGGCTCATCCCTGAAAAACACAATTCTCCCTCTCAATAGTCATTAGTTTCCTGTAGTTCTTGGTCTAGGGAGAAGATTCATTAGATCCCCTTAAACCTTCTCTTAGTCTATGTACTGGCCATGTTTACTTTTCCACAAGATCTTCTTGCAGTGCTCAGAGTCTGTCTACTTTGTCAGCTGTGGCTGTAAGTTCCCAGCTCATGTATGAATGCAGCTCTGGAGTAGGTCTCCTGCTCCAGAGCCCTGTGGTTGTAGTGGATGGGATGCCCTGCTGTCTCCTCTGGCCTGGATCTTAGAGCAGCTCTCCAGTTTAGCTGCCAAGCCCTTCCCATTCTGCTACTTACCAAAAACTGATGTCACCACAAGATTCCCATATCCTCTGAGTCAGGCTAAAAATAGGGTCTGGAAGGGTATTTCCAGGGAGGAGGAATGTCTGTGAGCACGTTATGTGGGTGTGTCTATGAGGGACTTGCCTGGGGGATGCATGTGGTGATTGCAGTGCTTGTGAGGAGAGGACTGGAGGAATTTCTGTTGAGTTTGCTTTAGGGGGAGGGTGTGATTAGTAGGTGATTTGGGGGCTTGTCCCAGGGCAGTAAGAATGCAGAGCTGAAAAAGCTCACAGGCCTTGTGCACCAACACTGTTCTTTTCTTGCCTACCTCAAATATCTGTGGGGCTACAGGAGGAGTTCATGGAGTGTCACCTAGCCTGATAATTTGCAGCCCTGGAACTAGTCCCTGGAAACCCCTGGACCTGGATCTACCTGGACAAGGAGTCAACCAGAGCTGATAATGAAACCCAGAGATGTGAAGTTCACAATGTTGCTGTTGTAGTTGCTAGGAGTAGCTGGGTGCTGGGAATAATGCAAGAATAGCTTGCCATGGTCACAGAGCTGAGAACTTGATGCAGGAAAAGTGAGACAGAAATCCACCTACATTTTCAAAGGATTTTCCTGCCACCAGGTTGCCTTCTGATTCTTTATGTATAAGCCAGTCTCCAGACCCTTGTTTGAGTCCCTATGCCTTCCAAATACTTCTTGGTTGCCCAGCTTCCATACTTAGCTTTCCAGGAGCCCCCATTGCCTCTGAAACTTCAAATATTGCTACAGTCTTGGATGTTCCTGAGACAGCATGGGTGATCCTCATAGGTGAGCTCCTTGGTAAAACTGGAAATGTTATAAGGCAAATAATCTAATTACTGTTGTTTTGAGGCATTTGCTATTTTGTATTTAAAACTTTTGTTATATTGGTTATTATGAGAATGATGGAGCTTGTTGATATTATAAATTATTGCTGTTGTTATAGATTGTGGTTTTGGTCTGTTGGAAAGAGTTATGTTAATTACATACAGAATGGCAAAGACCTGCCAAACAACTGACAACAAGTGCTGGAGAGGAAGTGGGAAAAGAGTAATGCCATGAGCAAGAAAGATATGTGTAGTTAGTGTGACAAAAATTATATTTTAAGATGCTGGTGGTCATCACACAAAGTTCACACTT
The DNA here is from genome assembly GCF_004664715.2 of Peromyscus leucopus. Taxonomy (NCBI): domain Eukaryota; kingdom Metazoa; phylum Chordata; class Mammalia; order Rodentia; family Cricetidae; genus Peromyscus; species Peromyscus leucopus. Next base: position 87,753 of record NW_023504606.1, on the reverse strand, counting down.
CCAGTTCCTAACTAAGGTCCTAAGACTCCTTCCTCAAGGCTGCTCACCTGTTCTAAGTATGTTTGCTCAAGGTCAGGTCTAGTCTCTAACAGCCATCTGTTTTGAGGGTTGGGATTCTGGGGGAGACTTTCCATATGTAGAGTATATCAAGGTGGTGTCTCTCCAGATGTATAGACTAGAGCATTGCTCTTGATTTCTGCTTATATCCTGTCAAGTGTGTGTCATGGGGTTCTGGGCCTGTGTCTGCTTGTCATTAGTGAGTGATGTCACTTGGTTCTACTTATCAGGTACAGCTTTGGGTGTAGTGAAGTTACTGACGAAGCTATTTTTACTTGTCTAAAAGACCTTTATTATAATGCTCATTCCAATTAGGCTTCAGATTCACATATGCATTTGACCATGAATAACAAATAATATACCAGGATTCTTTGAAATTTATAATGGTATAGCTTTTCATTATGTACCTAATATTGGGAAAAATTAAAGTTTTCCCTGTAAGAGTTATTGGCAGCAAAGTTATTAAAACCGTAATCTCGATAAACATAATTGATATTGAAGAAGTGCACAACTTGACTCCCTTTTCAGTTTGAGGAAAAGGAGCAACCTTGTCATTATTTCCACATTGGTTTACATGCAAGGTATATATTTCACTTAATCTATCATGGGGCATTAGGTGGGCCCTACTAAAATTTTCATGGTCTAATAAATTATGGTATAGAAACAAACTTATACTTTTATTCTTTCTCAATAGAATGGGTTCATTGTTTTCTCACACAGGACATATCCTACTTCTTTGTAAACATTAATACTTAGTACCTGTGGTAGTCTGGATGGAATTTTCCCCCATAAACTCATAGGGATTGACAATATTAGAAGGTGTGGCTTTGCTGGAGGAAGTGTGTCACTGTGGAGGTAGGCTTTTTGGTTTCACACATGTTTAAACCATGTCCAGTGTCCCAGATTACCTGTAGATCATGGTGTAAATGCCCAGCTCCTTCTCCAGCACCATCTCTGCCTATATGTTGCTATGTTCACCATGATGATAATGGACTAAACCTCTGAAAATTTAAGCCACCCAAATTAAATATTATTCCTTGTAAGAGTTACCATGTTCATGGTGCCTCTTCACCACAATAAATACCCTAACTTAGGCAGTATATGATTCATTACTCTTAGAGAGGAAATACTATGAGAAACACTGCTAATTTTACTTTTGATAGAATCATATTTTCTATAGGCTTATGTAGTTTCTCTTCATGTTTTATTAATATAAATCCTAGTAATCCAATATAGTCCTTCTTTATTTCATGTAACATACAACAACAGATATTTAACTCAAAGTGTTGATAGCACAACAAATAATAGTAAAATTGTTCTTCAACAATCTTCTATTATTTTGATTCCAGTAAAGTTAAAAATAGAATGATATTCCAAAAATTTCAATACAATACTTGGAAATTTTCAACTATTTTTAAAAAATATTCTTAAAAATTCAATGGGTGAATGGTATCTGAAATGTTTACTTTTATAGGTATTGTTTATGTTTCCACAGTTTAAGCCTTAGCATAAACAAAATTTAAATAGCTCAATTTACAAATAAATTAGTTAAAATATTTCTAAATTAGAAGTTCAAGAAAAGATGGATATAAATTTCGTAGAATGATTGGAAGTAGGGAAACAACCTAGGAATATAAACAGTATAAATTTTCTCCCACTTCCAGATCTATTGAAGTTTAAGGGAATATAAAGACCATTGTTTGAAAGGTCCCTCTTGTTCAGAAAACTGTCATGCTTTGAATAATGGGCCAATGGTATAGAATGAAATGTTTTCTGGGATTTGTTTCAAAATATTCAGTAGATATTATCCATTAAACTATACAGTGTGAGGATTATGCTAGTTGGAGCATTCTAATGAGAGTTTGTCTCAAACAACAAAGCAAAGTGTATTCAACTGTGTGTGTGTGTGTGTGTGTGTGTGTGTGTGTGTGTGTTTCTGTGTGTTATTGAGGAATGTCTTACTATCATAATCCCTTCATAGACCAGGATGGCTTGAATTTAAGAAGAACTTCTTGGCTCTGCTACCATACCAAGCTATATTTATTTCTGAGAGTGATTTGACAGGGACCAGTGCCTGACACCTGAAATGACATTAAGAGATATTGTCCTGAACCATGAGACCTCTGCTGAGGTTAAGCTGGGACACTTCAATGCATTTTGGAAAAAGATTTCAGAATGAGACAATGAGACAATACAAATCAGAGTTGGAATTTTATTTTGAGACAGGATTTCTCCATGTATCTGTAGCTGTCCTTGAACTCAGTATATAGGTAACTTTGGTCCCAAACTCCCATATCTCTTCCTGCCTCTGCTGCTCAAGTATTGGAATAAAAGCTGTGTGCCACATCATGCAATTGTAATTTTATTATTTATTTGCTTATAACTGTTCGTATCTATGTCCTCATTTATGTGTGAAAAGGCATGCAGGTGTGTTCTGGTTTAGGTATAATAGTCAGAGAACATTTTGGGTATTGGTCCTTTGCCTTCAGCATGTTTGAGACAGGGTTCCTAGTTTACTATCACATATAAATAAACTTGCAAGATTTCTTCTGTGCACCTTTTATGTTGCCTTAAAATTACTGGATTAAAGCATGCATTGTGGCAACTGTTTTTATAAGACAGACAGAAGTAAAGGGATAGGTTCAAGGTGAGTACTTTATTTGTTAAACCTTTTTCACAGCCTTGAAGTTTATTAAGTAGAGATTTTTGAGTGCATGTGTTTTCAAACACAGTCTCACATTCTAACTCTGTCTCACCTTGAAGTCACTAAGTAGTAGATTGGTTAGAACTGGAACTTGAAGAGAGCCACCAGTTTCTGCCTTAAGTGGCCAAACATATAAAAAAAATTTCATTATAGATTTAGCACAGTAGGAAGAGGGACTTTTGGAAAGTGTCATCTTGTGATAAGAGCCATTCTTAAGAATTAATACAGAGCCTTGCTATAGTTTTGGTGACTTTTTCAGTTCCATTTCAGTGAGTTCTTAGGGAGCTCCTCTCTCTTTGTTTGTGTGTCTCTCTGTCTCTTTGTCTTTCAGTCTCTCTTCCTCTCTCCTTTTCTTTGATACCACAAGGAGTAGAAGTAGCAAGCCAGAGACATGACAGAAACATTTCATAGATAGAGCTATGTAAGCCCTTTGGGAATGAAGCTCACCTGTCTGAAACAGAGCTACAGGATTTGTTGTCTTCCCTCACTGTGTCCACATTTCAGTCTTCCTTTTTTTTAAATTTTTTTCTTCTGTCAAACAATACATACCAACTACAGTTTCCCCTCCTTCCACTCCTCCGAGACCTCTCCATTGCTCCTCTCTTCACCAGATCCACTCCTTTTCCATTTCCCTTCAGAAAAGGGCAGCTATCCCAGGGTTATCCACCCAACCCTGCATAACAAGAGACTAGGCAGGAACCCTCCTATCAATGCTGGACAAAGCAAGCTAACAGGAGATAAAGGATTTCAAGTGCAGGCAATAGAGTCAGAGACACACCCGCATTACACTGTTAGGAGGTGCACAAAAACACCAAGCTATAAGTGGTAACACATATGTAGAGAGACTGGTGTGGGCACAAGCAGGCCGTGGTTGCTTTTTCTGTCTCTGTGAGCTGCTATGAGCATTTCTGAGTAGATTCTCTGCACTGTGTTCTCTTCTGTCCTTTTAGTGAGAATTTTTTTTTTTTCAAAATCCATTCTGGGCTTTTGAGCTGAGATTTTCCTCCTTCTATTGCTATTAGTCTTAGGTTTGGTCTTTTAATAGTGTTCCAGATTTCCTGGATCTTATGTTTCAGGAAATCTTTAGATTTAACATTTTCTTTCATTGATATAGCCATCTCTTCTATCATATCTTCAAGGTCTGAAATTCTCTATGCCATGTCTTGTATTCTTTTGGTGAAGCTTGCCTCTGTAGTTCTTGTTTGAATATCGAGATTTTCATTTCTAGAATTCCTTCAGTTTGCATTTTTTAAATGCTTCTATTTTCATTATCAGGTCTTGAAATGCTTCATTCTTTTCCATTAGGTGTTTGTTTACCTTTGGCTTTCTTACAAGGATTTGTTAATTTTTTTCCAATATTACATTTATCATTTCTCTGCTTTCTTTAAAGGGATTCATTCATTTCCCCTTTAAGAACTCCTATCATCTTTATAAAGTTTGTCTTAATTGTCTCTCAAACATGATGAAATGTCCAGGACTTGTTGTAGTAGGACAGCAGGAATCTGGTAGTGACATATTGCTCCAGCTGTTGTTGACTATGTTCTTATGCTGGTGTCTGTGTATCTGAATTTGAGGTGATTGTGTATCCAGGTGCTGATTTCTCAGTTTTTTTTGGATGGATGTTTTTTTCCTTGGTTTATATTTGCCCTCTGGTCTTCTATTCAGTGTGGCCTATGGCTGAACAGGGATTTGCATCCCAAGTTGCGGGCTTGAAATCTTTCAGTAGGTGTGGCCTTTGTTCCAACAGTGAGTATCTGCTCAAGTTTGGGGATGACAAAATGGAAGAGAGGAGAAATTTGGGGATAGGGTTGAGAGGGCACTTAGAAAGTAGGGAGGTCATTGGGCAGGTGACCTACATGACATCTGGCACATTGTATGTCCTTTGGTTAGTGAAAAATTCAACAGAAGTAGGAGGCTACAACACAGAGATGAAGAGAGAAGTGGGATTGAGGATAGTGTTGGGGGTTATTGAAAGAAGGCAGGAGGTTCAATAGTGAACAGGTTACATGGATTTCTGGTGGCTGGCATGGTCTCTGGTCCAGCAGGGGGTCTTTATCTCAAGTTGTTTACTTGTTCTTCTGGATTGTGTGGCTGCATTTGAGCAGAAGATAGCCATTCTATTTGGGGTTGAGGACATGGCTTGGGGAGTGGCAGCTGTCGGGTTGATGGGCGACTGTGTCTTTGGACATGTGGGATTGTGGAAGTTTCATGGGCTGGAGGCCTGGTTACCTGATCTTCTGGTGGTGTGACATGCACATGTGCAATATTTGCCTGTTTGTGTTGTTGGCTGGAACACAGCCTCATCATTCTTCTTCTAAATGGGAGTATATCCTGTGACATTGTATGTTGGAAATCCTTTATTTGTTTCTTGATTTTTACAAGATGTGACAGTCAAGAGATTGTCTTCAGTGTCAGAAGAGACTTTGGACATTTGAGCTGTTTGAGGCTGTTACAGATTATGAGAATCATTGAACTTAGAGTAAATACATTTTCATTTTTACTTTTCTTTTGGTATTTATTCTTCTCTCATACAATATATCCTAACTGCAGTTTCCACTTCCTCCCCTCTAGTCAACCCCCCCTGAAAATCTCATTCCTACAAATCCACTGCTACTCTGTTTTTCTTCAGAAAATATTTGGCCTCCCAGGAATATCCACCAAACACATCATAACAAGGTGCAATAAGGCTAGGCACAAACCCTCATATCAAGGATGGATAATGTAACCCATTAGGAGGAAAGGGGTCCCAAGAAAAAGCGAGAAAACCAGACACCAAGAACCCTACAGTTAGTTGTAGATGTAACCAACTGTCTTGTTAAATAATAAACACAGAACCAATGCAAAGAAGAAAGCCAAGAGATCAGAGCTAAGAGCCTTGCTCCTGTTTGCCTTCTCATTGGCTGTAAACCCAAACACATGACTGCCTCATCACTGCCTGTCTGTAGAGATTTCCAGGTCTTTTATGGTATTGAGATTAAAGGCGTGCGTCACCACCGCCACACTCTTGCTATGGCTCTAATAGATCTGACCCCCAGGCAACTTTATTTATTAACATACAATTAACATTTTAGTACAAAATAAAATATCACCATATGTCCCCTTTTCTATTTTAATAAAAAGAAAAAGCAAAAGGTTATAACTAACAAAAGAAAAACTATATACAAAAGTACAATAACTATATACAATATATACAAGTAATAAATAACTAAACAATGTCTAGTCCATTTGTATTTGACAAATCAGAGAAAATAATTCCATTATCTATCCTATTTTGGTAAGTCCAAAATGTATCTAATTCACTTTCTATCCTAATTAATCTTCAATTATAACTAACTTGTCTTCAACTCCCTCAGAGACCCAAGAAGGAAATAATATTAGCTAACAAAAATAAAAAAGGAAGTGCATGCAAGCAACTTCCAAAAAATTTGTGAATTGACAGAAACAGCCAGCTGCCTGGACAGTCACCTGAGGTTTCTACGCAGTGTTGGGCATCATCTTCAGCCTATAGGCTTAGCATATCTGATAGACTCATTTGTGAAGTAGGATGTACACAAGGTCAACAGTTCAACCTTACATTGGGTGAGAGCAGTCCATATACCAGAAACACCTGAATTCCACTAGTGTCATGTCATGATTCAGGATTTTAAATTCTGGAAATTGTTGACAGTTTTTGAATTCAGCTGTCCATTCTTCTTGGCTGTGTATATATGGCTTCTTCTCAGCATCTCGTTCTTCTCCACATCCCTCTATTAAATGCCAGTCTACTATTGAGAGGCATGAGCTTAGTTACTCTTCAAGAATAACTTTCAGCTGCTGTTCCATTGTACATCAGAAGCCTTCGGCCCACTGCCTGTTTAGCTGTTTTTGAAGAAAAACACTGTACTTTTCCGATTGAAGGCCATTTTGGGATGGTGCCATATTGTCCTGGCCTCAGAAGAAGCCTTTTGATAAAGCCACAACCACACTTGTTTTGGCAAGAATCAGTAGTCCTTTGTTTTGTGTCCTGTCTGTCTTGTTTGTCAGCAGTTGATTCGAGGATGCTTTGTTGTCCAGTGGCTAACTTTTGCCACAATGAAAATTAACTCCATATACAGTTTCTTCAATGCCCATTTTTTCTCTGAATTGGTACTGCCAAGAGCCAACATGTCTCAAAAAAGAAAAATTTTCTAAGTTATTAAAACATTTCAAATGCCATATTCTGTAGATCTCTGAAGGGTTTGAAGATGACCTGTCTATCTAAAATATATCTGCTCAATATTTAAAACATATCTAATATGACCACAATTCTCTTGTAATGTCTAACTACTAACTTTCATTTCTTTATATCCTAATAGTTGGTAATAGTAACATTCAAGGATCAGAAAATTGCATTACATTGTTAAATGAATGGTATAAGTACAATTAGAAATATACATATAGCATTTTCTAACAATATCAATTTTAATATATATAATTTGTATACAATATAAAACAATCCAATCCAATGTAAAATATTTAAAACTAGTAATTGTCTTTTTCTTTTCTTTTCTTTCCTTCTTTTTTAAACAAGAACCTTAAATCTAATCTCCTTTGCTTAGCCTTTTTCCTAACCCTTGACAACAACTTGTAACCAACCCCTATAAACAATGAAAATTATTTCAGACCCAAAACCCATTAAAAAGAAAAAAAAAAACCACCCACCCCACCCCACCTCATTGGGAATGTGGGTGTCATATACTTAAAGTTGCTTCCTGCTGGCTATGGGCGAAGTTATCTTTATCCTGAAAGAAAAATTTTAGGTTAATTGTCAAATTCTAGGAAAGGTAACTATATCTTTGATTATCCAGTCTGTGTATAATGCCAAAGTTCAGGATTTATCTCAAGCCCTTTATTCAAGTAGTCTTTGAGACTGGATCATCTCAGCTAGTCATCTCAAAATTGCTCAGAGCACCTTGTAGTTCAAAGTTGATCTGTAGATGATGTTTTTCAGCTTAGTGATATTATTATTATTATTATTGTCCACGTGGAATTGCTGTTGTTTGGGGCCCCATCTTTTTCCTAGAGACTTCAGTTGATGTTAGGCCTGGCCGTGATTTCCTGCAGAAAACTGATAAGAGACTAGAACACAAAGACATATATATGCAGCTAAGTGAAGCCTTTTTTCTAGAATTAGTACTCTATATGACCATTCATATCTTAACAAGTTTAAAATGTATATATCTATATATCTTGTAATTTTTGATATAAAATTTATGCTTTAAGAAAAGTTTAAAGAATCAGAATAGAATCAAAGAGTTGAGATTAGTAATACAATAGTCCCTTAATTAATTTGGCTTTTGTGCTGTCCCATAGCAGAAGATGGCTCTTTTCTTCTGGCATGATACAGGGAGTTTGCATTTTCCTTTTAACAACATGCTTGAGTTTAAAGAAGGAGAGAGCCATTCTCCAACTCCAAAGTCAGCTTTAAATTTTAATTGAACTGGGACTATTAGAAGACCAATAGTGTTAAATTTCTTTAGAGAAAAGCAGAAACAAACATTTAGAAAGACTTATAAAAAAATTTACATGATATACCCACATGCCATTTCACTGTTTCCTGGGATAGATGATTTGTCCTTTTTCTTCAGTTTTCTCATTTGTCCTGTGTTCTTCAGATTCTTTAACCTTCATCCTCCTAAAAGAAAAAAACAAAAACTTTTCCCCAAGACTAATTTTGGGGATGTTCCTTTTTGGCAAGTTATTATCTGATTAAATGAAAAGGCATGTGTTACTGGTACAAGTTAGTTTAAATTGGATGCTCAAGCTGGTTGATGAACTATCACCTCCTCTAATTAAGAGGTTTCTCTTGTTCAAAACGAACCTTTATCAATTTTGAAGCTACCTACAGCTTATCTTCTCCTGTAGAAACAAAAGCAAAACCTCGTCCCCAACGTAACACACACCCTGGTTTCCATTCTGAGGTCAGCACATCCTTAAAGTATATAGGCTGATTTAATTTAATTCTGTAGTTTTTTCTGTTATCCAATGTCTCTCTGCAGCTGTTGTCCCTTTCTCATTGGCATTAAGAAAAATCAAAGTTAATAGAGCATTATGCAGTCTATTTCTGGGGGTTTTGTTAACCCTTTCTGTTTATGTAGCATATTCTTTAGAATTCTGTTAGATCTTTCTATAACTACCTGACCTGTAGGATTATGTGGTATACCTGTAATATGCTTTATATTATAATAAGCAAAAACCTGTTTCATTTTAACAGAGACATATGATGGAGCATTGTCAGTTTGGATTTGTGCAGGTATGCCCATGATGGCCATAACTTCTAGCAAATGAATAATTACAGAATCAGCTTTTTCAGAACTCAAAGCAGTTGCCGACTGCAATCCTGAATAAGTATCGATGGTGTGGTGTACATATTTCAATTTTCCAAATTCTGCAAAATAAAACACGTTCATCTGCCAGATTTCATTCCTCTGAGTACCCTTTGGGTTACTTCCTGCTGCTAATGGTGTTTGATTGTAGAAGGAACAAGTAGGACATTTCTTTACTATTTCTTTGGCTTGTTGCCAGGTTATGGAAAATTCTTTTTTTAAAACTTTACTATTGACATGTTTTTTTATGAAATTACAAGGCCTCCAGCATATTTCCTATCAACAATTTATCAATCTCATCATTGCCATTTGCTATAGGGCCTGGCAGACCAGTATGGGATCGGATATGAGTTATATATAAAGGATGACTCCTTTTCCTGGTTGTATCTTGTAATTCTTCAGCTCTGTCCCATGCATTCAAGGCTGCTGTTTGACATAGAATTAGGGTTTCGTCATCATATAAACATTGTGTTTGTATTGAAGCATATTGGCCATCTCCAATAAGCTGATCCTGACAGACTTGTATTCCTTTATCCCTCCATTGTTTTTCTATGTTTTTAGCCTCATCCTTGAACCAAGTTAAACATTGAAGCCTTTGACTGGGTTCAAGAACAGCCTGTGCCAGCTCCCACCAGTCCTGTCCTATTATTGACCAAGAGTTTATCATTTGCTGTAGATATGGGGAATGCATGCCATAAAATACAATTGCCTCCTTAAACCTTTTTAAATCCAACATTTCAATTGGAGCCCAAATATTTTGTGTAGCCATTTGGTTAGGCAACTGCTGTATGGTTACCGGATAAATTGAAGGTGACTGTGTGAAAACAGGCTTTCTTTCTGTGACCTTATGATCCAATTGTGAAACAACTTTACTGTTAACTTCTTCTGTTTGAATTTTTACAAGTTTACCAAGTTTTTCTAATGCTGTCATCCTGGAACTTAAATTGACTATCTTTTTAAATAGTAAAATAATGATAAGCATAGTAATAAACTGCATAATTCCAACAATACTAATCTTCTCATATAGTTGTTTAATTGTCAGACTGCCTAAAATTTCAAACAAAGCCCAATTTTTATTCCATGTACACATAAAACCCATTTTTATTTTAATGTGGAAAAATTTTCTTTTAAATAGTTTCCTTTAAAATATCTGATGTTAAGTGACTTACCAAGTCTGTGTATAATAGTAGAAATCCAAGGGAATTTCAACACAGCCACCTAGTGTCCGAGTTGTGGAGAGAGAGAGACAGAGACAGAGAGACAGAGAGAGCAAAAAAGCATAGCTACTAAAAGCTTAAATCCAGCCATGTTTTCCCGCTTGAGCAGGGCTGATCTGAGTTGTTGACAGTTGTTGACAGTTGGAAACCGGACCCTTCCACCAAGCCAAATCAAGCAGTTTTTAATGGATTCTTGTCACTTTGTGCACCAAATGTAGATATAACCAACTGTCTTGTTAAATAATAAACACAGAACCAATGCAAAAAGAAAGCCAAGAGATCAGAGCTAAGAGCCTTACCCTTCCTGCTGCAGCTAGCACTTCCGCCAAGAGACCTCTTTGAAGGAGAGCTATTTCCTGTCTATTTGACTTTATATAGACTTTCTGTTCTGCCTTCTCATTGACTGTAAACCCAAACACATGACTGCCTCATCACTTGCCTGTCTATAGAGGCTTCCAGTTCTTCTATGGTATTGAGATTAAAGGCGTGCGTCACCACTGCCACGCTCTTGCTATGGCTCTAATAGCTCTGACCCCTAGGAAACTTTATTTATTAACATACAATTAACATTTTAGTACAAAATAAAATATCACCATAGTTAGTAGTCCCACAAACACCCCAAGGAAAATAACCATTGCATGTGTGCAGAGGAACTGACATAGAGCCATGCAGGCTTCATGATTGCCACTTCAGTTTCTATGAAGCCCTATGCACCCTGCTTTGTTGATTCTGTGGGTCAGGTTCTCCTTGTTCCGTCAATCTCCCTGTATCTTACAACATTCATTCCCTCCTTCCACAGCATTTCTAAAGATCCACATCATGTTTGAGTAAATATCTCTGCATGTGTTCTCATCATCTACTGAAAGTAACTTCTCTGAGAACAATTATGCTAGGCACCAATCTTTTATTATAACAGTATATAGTTATAAACCATCTTTTTTCCTTGTTCAGTTGTATTTGCTTCTTTCCTAGTTCTCTGAGCCATCCAATTCCAGTTCACATCCATCTAGGCAGTGTCAGGCATGGAATTCACTCAAAGCTTGGGCATCAATTTTGACTAGTTATGGTTAGACAATACAGAAGCTCTGAGCCACCATTGCCCCAGCATATCTTTCAGGCAGGATATGTGTTAAATGACAGCTGAATGTTGTGTATCTGGCTTGGTGTCCCAATCCCACCACTGGGAGCCTTGTGTGGTAACATAAGATCATTGGCTCAGCCTCTGTATTCTTTTTCTTTCTTTCTTTCTTTTTTGGTTTTTCAATACAGGGTTATTCTGTGTAAGTTTTGGAGCCTGTCCTGGAACTCATTTTGTAGAGAAAGCTGTCCTCAAATTCACAAAGAAATGCCTGCCTCTTCCTCCTGAGTGCTGGTATTAAAGGTATATGCCACCACTGCCCAGCCAGCCTCTGTATTTTTGATTACTAGTGGTACTCACTAGGCCCACCCTTATAGGTTCCATAAAATTTGCATTGCACGGTTTCGTTGTTGTCCCCTGCTAAAATCTTCCCTATTCCAGTTATTACTCCCTGTCTTTTCCCCATCTGTAACATCCTTACTAAGCTGACACTTACTATTCCCATCCCCAACTGTCTCCAGTGCACCCACAAAGTCTAATCTATTTCCTTCTCTCAACAAGATTAATGCATATACCCTAGAGCTGCTCCTGTTACATAGCCTCTATGCATCTATGGGTTGTAATGTGATTAACTATTTTTACTGTGATTGTAATTTACTTAACAGCTAATTTCCACATATAAGTGAGTACAACATGTGCTTCTGTGTCTTCTCACACAAGATAATAAAGAACCCAAGAAACTAGACAACAACAAAGCAATGCTTTGTCATGTAATGTAATGTAATGTAATAATATAATGTAATGTAATGTAATGTAAATGTAATGAGGTACATGTCTAAACAGAATACTCAGTAGAGATATCTAAAGAGGCTGAAAAAGACTTAAATATTCAACATCCTTAGCCATCAGGGAAATGCATATGGAAACTACATTGAGCTTTCATCTTACATTTATAAGAATAGTTAAGATCAATCACAAAAGTGACAGCTAGTGCTAGCAAGTACATGGAGCAAGGGGATTCATTGCTATCACAAGTTGAAATTTGTACAGGCACTGTGGACATCAATATGCAATTCTTAGAAAATTGGGAGTCAAACTACCTCAAGACCCAGATATATTTCCCTTGTGCATATACCCGATAATACTCCTCCATCCTACCACAAGGACAATTGCTCATCTAGGTTCTGTCTGTCTTGGACCTGATTGCATAGACTATTCTGGCAATAAGTCAGAGGCAGATATACCTGCACCTGATTTTTGAGTGTTGGGGTTAAAGTCATGAGACAATACACCCAGTTTGTCCATCTTATTTTCTTCTCTGTAGTTAGTTATTGTTCATACATTTTCTCTCATGTGTACTCTGTACTGTTCATCAGTTTCCTTGTCTCTATATTTGTTAATAGGCATTTCTCTTGTAAGGTGGTATCCTATTCAAAGGAACAGAAATGACAGTGGTTACCCTCCTATTCAGTTTCCTTCTAAAGTGACTTGGTGTTACATTATAATATGTATGTCAGGAAATAAGTATGAGGAGCACCAGAATTATATGAATATACTGTCAAAGAAGTATACATTTGTAATATTCTCAGTACCATGCTTTCTGCTGTACATATGTATGGGATCTTTTAGAATGCAGTGACCTATGATGATGTGCATATCAACTTCACTTGGGAAGAGTGGACTTTGCTGGACCTTCCCAGAAGAATCTCTACAAAGATGTGATGATTGAGACCTACAGGAACCTCACTATTATAGGTAAGACAGTGTATTTTTCTTTACATTTTAAAATAATGTTAAAGAAACTGGTTTTTGATGTTCCTGTATAATTTGATTGAGAAAGAATAGTGAGGTGAATAAATCAGGCATGTTTCTAAGATTCACTGAAGATAGTAACATAAATTTTACAATGCTTTCAATAATATACTTTTTCTCCTACTATATTTTAGGATACAATTGGGAAAATCATAATATTGAAGAACATTTTCAAAATTCTAGAAGACATGTGAGGTAATTATCCTGTTCAAGCTGATAAAAATATGCCTGTGAAGAAATTCTATTGTGTCCTGGAAATTTTAAACAAATGCAACAGTGTAAATAAGTACTACTTAAAGTGCATTGATGAGTATTAAATACTTATAACACCATAAACCTAAAAATTTTAGATTGGTGAATTGCATTTGCAAGGCATTCATTTAAGAACAATGTCAAAGAAACAATTTCTCAAAAGGCATCACCATTAAAATCATAGCACCATGAAAGCTGTGCTGTAATACTGTCAGTCTTTTTATTTCATAACATTCATATTTCAAAAGTCACACACAGTGAAGAGCTGATAAGTATATTGTCAAAGCTTTCTATTAAGCAAATCGTCCATAGTAAAGCTAGTGTAACTCATATACTTGTTGTGACTGAGCTGTTTAGTGAGTGGGGCAGTTAGAGTCAAAAGTCAAGGGATGTTGTTGAGGAGAAACCTTAATCTCTATACCACAAGTCTATGAGGACAGAAAGTTAAAACAGAATTCAATGTGGGAATCTTTTATTTGTTATTTTTCCTTTACCATGTATATTATATGTCATTCTGGATACAAGCCATATGAGCATGGGGATATGGAAGACATAACATACCTAATTCACATAACAATGAGAAAATATGTAACAGTCCCCACATTGAGTATACTTGTTGAATTTGGTTCTAGTATACACATAATTGATTTTCTATCTTCATTGTTAATATATTAACAAACTCACACTACAGAGAAGCCCTATGAGTACTAGGACTGCATAAATAAACATGGGTGTAAAAACAATGATGAAATCTTAAGATCTGATTCCTCTTTACAATTACACCAAATTTAAATTTAATTCATACACATATATAGAGTCAGCATTGTAATGATTACGATAAAGCGTTTACATGTGATTACAGGCATGAGAGAAGTCAAACTGGAGAGAAGAACCCTTTCATATATACTGAATGTGGTAAAACCGCTGTATATGAGAGTCATCTTCAAAGGCGTGAAAGTGCACCTATGGGAGAGAAACCTTTTCAATGTAATCAGTGTGTTAAAGCTTTTGCCCATCACAGTAATCTTCAAAGGCATAAAAGAACACATACTGGAGAGAAACCCTATGAATGTAATCAATGTGGTAAAGCCTTTGCATATCATAGTAATCTTCAAATACATAAAAGAACACATACTGGAGCGAAACCCTATGAGTGTAATCAATGTGGTAAAGGCTTTGCTCGACATGTTCATCTTCAAAAGCATAAAAGAACTCATACTGGAGAGAAACCCTATGAGTGTAATCAATGTGGTAAAGGCTTTGCTCGACATGTTCACTTCAAATGCATAAAAGAACTCATACTGGAGAGAAACCCTATGAATGTAATCAATGTGGTAAAACCTTTGCATATACCAGTAATCTTCAAAGGCATAAAAGAACTCACACTGGAGAAAAACCCTATGAATGTAATCAGTGTGGTAAAGCCTTTGCATGTCTTAGTTCTCTTCAAATGCATAAAACAACACATACTGGACAGAAACCCTATGAATGTGATCTATGTACTAAAGCCTTTGCATGTAACAGATATCTTCAAGTGCATAAAAGAACACATACTGGAGAGAAACCCTATGAGTGTAATCAGTGCAGGAAAGCCTTTGCACAACATGATACTCTTCAAAAGCATAAAAGAACACATACTGGAGAGAAACCCTATGAATGTAATCAATGTGGTAAAGGCTTTGCTCGACATGTTCATCTTCAAATGCATAAAAGAACTCATACTGGAGAGAAACCCTATGAATGTAATCAGTGTGGTAAAGCATTTGTATATCATAGATCTCTTCAAAGGCATAAAACAACACATACTGGACAGAAACCCTATGAATGTGATCTATGTACTAAAGCCTTTGCATGTAACAGTTATCTTCAAGTGCATAAAAGAACACATACTGGAGAGAAACCCTATGAGTGTAATCAGTGCGGTAAAGGCTTTGCAACACATACTCTTCAAATGCATAAAAGAACACATACTGGAGAGAAACCCTATGAATGTAATCAGTGTGGTAAAGCCTTTGCATACATGTTTCTCTTCAAATGCATAAAACAACACATACTGGACAGAAACCCTATGAATGTGATCTATGTACTAAAGCCTTTGCATGTAACAGTTATCTTCAAGTGCATAAAAGAACACATACTGGAGAGAAACCCTATGAGTGTAATCAGTGTGGTAAAACCTTTGCATATATCAGTAATCTTCAAAGGCATAAAAGAACTCACACTGGATAAAAACCCTATGAATGTAATCAGTGTGGTAAAGCCTTTGCATATCATAGTTCTCTTCAAATGCATAAAAGAAGACATACTGGAGAGAAATCCTTTGAATGTAATCAATGTGGTAAAGCCTTTGCATGTAAAAGTTATCTTCAAGTGCATAAAAGAAGACATACTGGAGAGAAATCCTTTGAATGTAATCAGTGTGGTAAAGCCTTTGCATGTAACAGTTATCTTCAAGGGCATAAAAGAACACATCCTGGAGTGAACCCCTATGAATGTAACCAGTGTTGTAAATACTTTTCACATCACAGTAATCTTCAAAGGCGTAAATGAACACATACTGGAGAGAAAAACCTATGAATGTAATCAATGTGGTAAAGCCTTTGCATGTATCAGTAATCTTCAAAATCATTAGAAAAAACTCATTCTGCAGAGAAACGCTATAAATATAGGTAGTGAGGTAAAGTTATACAAGAGTAAAACATTTGGTGTACAATTAGTCTGTGGAAGCCTTTCTATACTATGAGTCTTTGACTATCTGAAAAAGATACTGATGGCATCTTATTATAAAGTACTTTGTAAGATCTACAGCCAACACAGTTATAATCAGTTACAGAAAAGTATGTATTCTGTAGGTAATATTTGACAGTGTCAACAAACTGTTCAAATATCATGTTGTCCATTTTTATATTATTTCCACTAGCAAACTTAATGAAGAAAACCAAATTTATAAACTATGAATGCTTATTTGTAGGGTAAAAGTGCCAGCCATGGAAACACACTCTGACCCTGAAAATGGAGCCCATGAAAGACACATTTTTGGGGCCTGAAACGAGAGGGAAAAGCATGCCTGGACTGTGAAACCACAGTCAAATAAACACAGGTTGTTTCTGAATCCAGAACCAGTTATAGAAATACCCTGACCATGAAGCCAGACCAAAAATGTTAAAAGGGGAGGGGTCTGGAGAAATGGCTCAATGGTTAAGAGCACTGGCAGCTTTTCCAGAGGAGCTGAGGACCCGAGTTCAATACCCAGCAACCACATGGTGGTTCACAACCATCTATAAGAGGATCTGATGCCCTCTTCAGTCATGCAGGCATACATGTAGAACACTCCTACATAATATATAATAAATAAATAAGTAAATAAATAGATAAATAAATAAATAAATAAGTTAAAAGGGGCCAGTGAAAGAAAACCATGTTAGACCTGAAACCAGAACCAAAGAAACACTCTTCCCTTGACCAACTACGCACAAAAGCAACCAATCCTGAGCATAAAATCCAGCCAGTTTTTGAGTTTGTTCAAGCCCTGTGCCTGTTAAGGTGGGAGCTGCCTTTTTCCACCCTTCAAAAGGCAGCCAGGTTCCTGGATTCCTTCCTGCTAAATAAATCTCTTGAATATGTTTTAAGTGGAGACCCTTAATTTAAGGAAATAAGAAATTCACTATTCGATTGGATAAGAGAAGCAATGGACACCTCTGCTGTCAAACTCCATTAAAGAAGTAGAGTATAACAGCTTTTCATCGGACTCAGTTTTATTCTGCAGCAATTTCCCCCTTACCTGAGTGAATCATAGAAGTAAGATTTTGAGCTGGAGCTGAGAGAAAATGGACATCTCTGCTGGAAACACCCTAGCAGAGCAAAGAAGAGAAACATATGATAGCTCTGCTGAGAATCTTCCTCAAAGGAGCAGAGTAGAGTAGAAATGGACATCTCTCCTGGTAAACTCTCTTAGCAGAGTGGTGCAGAGCCCAGTTGTAATGGCTCACTTTTAGAGAGAAGCCAAATTATGACATTCTGTGGGGAGACAATTCTCCCTGAAACACGCGTTCAGGTATATCCTGACTTCACAATAGACAGGGTACGTTTTTGCCTCTCAGCAATAGTTATCCAAGATATATCTATCACCCTTTGCAGCTGAAGGTAGAGCCTGACATCCAACAGTCAGTGTTCCTTTCTCTTCCAAGCTATAAGTATCTAGGATACCTTCCTTTCACAGCTCTAAGTATAGCCTGACTTCTGATAGTCTGGTTACTTTTCCCTCTAGAGCTGTAAAACTTGCCCTATCAATTTAAATGATAATGAGACCTTTTTAGATTTTGTACTTGTCTTAAATTGCAATAAATACCTAATTCAGGTGTAAAACTTTATGAATTTTTGTTAGTTCTTTTTCTGTTGTTGTGATATAGTTTCTAGGTCAACTTATAAAAGAGTTTAATTTGGCCCTTGGTTCCAGAGGCATACAGGATCACCATGAAAGTGGCATGGCAACAAGTGTCAGACATGGTAGCTAAAACAGGAGGCTATGAACTCACATCCTTAAACTTCAGCCTGAAGTAGAGTGTGGGAACTGTGAAGGGTGTGTGGGTGTAATTCTCAAAGCCTACCTCCAGTGGCATGTTTCCTCCAGCAGGGCAACATTTCCTAAATCTTATCAAATGATACCACCAACATAGAATGGTTGATTTCTGTGACTTCAAGCATACTTGTTAGCTTTCTCTTACATGATCCCATTCATCATGAAAAAAGCTACAAGCCATTAGATGCCTCAACACCTGTTACAGGAATTAATGCTTACAAGAAAAAAATCTTCATAGAAAATTATTTAAAGAGTTATTTGATTTTTAATTTTGTAATGCCACTGTGTTTGTGTTAATATGTGATTGTGCATTGTGGTTCCTGAGGATACGAGACCCTTGGATCTTGTAGCAGAAATTACAGGAAGTTTTCAAAAATCAGACCTGGTCCTGGGAAAGAATAGTTCTTAACAGCCCAGCCATGTCACTAGTGCTGTGAATATTTTAAAGCCTATTTGTATCCTTTTGGAGTCAGGAAATGGGAACAAACTCATAAAAATAGAAATTACATTTATTTTTCATTGTAGCCTTGAAGGAAGTAAATTACTATGTTCCCTCAAGACTGATGGTGGAGATCACTGCACTGTAGTTTCCAATTTGTGACATTTCATGTAGACACAAAAGACAGGGTTTCTCTGTGTAGCTTTGCGCCTTTCCTGGGACTCACTTGGTAGCCCAGGCTGGCCTCGAAATCACAGAGATCCATCTGGCTCTGCCTCCCGAGTGCTGGGATTAAAGGCATGCCCCACCACCACCCGGCCTAAAACTTTTTTTTATCCAGTTAGAAAATGAAAGAATGGAATTCTCCACAGTGATGTCACAGTGCTGAGACTGACAGTAGCCAGAGATAGTTCAAATGAAATCTTCTGATCTTGCACAGAAGCAGTTGTGGCCTTCTGCTGAGCCAGCCTGCTGAGAGGCAAAAGCAGCTTTGTTCTGTGGTTAATAGACCTCCTCACAACTGTTCATCTAGGAGCAGAGTAAACAGTGCTGTTTGTTGACTTTTTATTGATGTTTTGTGTATTGGTGTTCTCTATCCTTTGTATCTGAGAATTGTGGCATTGGTACACTTATGTTTTATGTTAAACAGCAAGATTGACAGGTCATAGAGGCTCCAAAACAATGTGATTTTCACAGTGTCTTTTCCTCAATTTTCAGGTAACACATTGTGTTCCAAGATGAACACACCAGGGGCATTTCTTTCCATTATTTTTTTTTATATATATATATATATATTATATTATATATATATTTTTTTTTTTTTGTTTGTGTGTGTGTGTGTTTCTGCATGACTTTTAGGCAAGAATGTCCCTTAATGCCTCTGTTTTTGTGATCGTGTTTAGAAATGGATTTGCAAACTAAGCATGCTTAAGAAGTGCAGGAGCTCTACAATAACACATGTAGATTCCCTAAGTAAAATACAAATGCTTCCTTTGTTTAGAAAAAGCATTGTTTTGGAAATAACTCCCATGCTCTCCTTGCCTCCTGCAGGTAAGAAATCTTTCTTATTTCATCTGTCTTTTCTGATGTGATAGCTATTCTTGGTAGCCAACCCGACTAACTTTAGAATTAACTAAAATCCAAAGAGTTGGGTACCCCATGATGGATTTTCTTAAATGATTTGAAGTTAAAGACCCATCTTTAATCTGGATCATTTGAGGTGATAAGATCCACTTTTACCAGCTTGTTGGCAGTGTACACTTTGAAATCCAGCAGTCAGGAGGCAGAGGCAGTTGGATTTTCTGAGTTTGAGGCCAGCTGGTTCTACAGAATGGGTTCCAGGTGTATACAGATAAACTCTGTCTTGAAAACACCAAAAAACCCTATCAAACAAAGTGTAATAGCCACCATTAATGTGGATCTCACCTTCTGGTAGCAGCTAACATAAATAAAGACTATTGAAGCAGGAAGCTCTCTTTTCCTTCTTGCCATAGCTCTGGCTACCAAGTTTATTCTTTTACCAGCATTAGCATCTACTGCCTTAGACTTTTGGTGTATACAGAAGACCAGCTGAGATTTCTAACCTTATGAACTGAACACCTACTGGACTCTTTATATTTCCCTTGATAGCAACCATTGTTGGAAACACGGACCACAGTTTGTGAGACAATGTATTAAATCCACTTTTCACATACATGTAGAGATTCATTCTGCCAGTCCTGATCATGTGGAGAATCTTGATTAATGCAGCTGTGTTTTGTTTTCACCTACCCACTGAGGAGGATGTGCTTACTAACAATACAGTTCATAAACACAGTCTTCCTTGCTCCATTATTCTCTAAGTATTCAACTTTCCATGAAGACTACTCCTTATTATTATTTATTTGCCAACAGTTTGCTTTGATTTCAGGAATAAAACTCCTAAAGCAATGAAGCCATCAGCCAGCTTTCTGATGGGAGAAAGTCTTTTATCTTGTTTATGGTCTAGTCTGGCTTTTCATCCCTGGTTGTCTGAATTTTCTGTGACAATCAGGTCAAAAGTACTTTCAGTTCACCTGACCTCAGTGTGGAGCCCCAAACAAATATCTCATTTTTGTGTCCTTAAATCTCTCTTTAGTTGTTAATATTCTGGGCACCTTTCCACCTGTGAGACAGGAAGTCACTCCACTACACTTATGGTAGTGGGGTGTGCAAGCTGGTCACATTATGTCCCAGAGGATAAGGAGGAAGTATCTATGGAAAGCAGAAGACAGCAAGGTCTGCTCTTGGAGCAGGAGCAAGTGCTATTGAAACGCTTATCTCTGCTGATCTAGAAAATGTCTTTGTCTGGGGTGGAAGGCAGGGTCTGAAACCATTGTGCTGTGTCTTTAAGCACAGTGTAACCCTTAGGGAGGTGCTCTTGTCACTCAGGCCTCACCAGCCAATCAGGTACTCCAGGAAACTGTCCATCAGAAGTTGTGCCTAGTCCTTCATTCTGCAGGCTTCAGGCTTGGTTCGAAGAGAAGCTGGCACCAGTGTTTTAGTGTGCTGTGTTATGAATGCTGCTGCAAACAGCTGAGCAGGGAGCATGGGTGAGCTGGAAAACCACAACATGGTGAGTGAGGGCCTGCCATCCCCAGACTGGGACTAGCAGTCAGGTGAGTCATGCGAGCCAGTATGTTGGGTCCTCTCATGGCTGGCTGGGTGCATGTGGCCAGATGCAGAGTTTGTCATGTTCTTGCCTGGTCCTGCATGGTACAGCATGATCCTGTCTTGTCCTTCAGGCTCCAGTGTGGTTCTGCATGGTCCTGTGTGGTCTTTGCCATTTCTGTGGCAGGCTATTACCCTGTACAGAACTTCTCTCCACCAGCAGCATCTGTGTAGAGCATCAGGAGTAGGACTGTGCTTTGAAATATCCTTGTTGACATCACTGTGAAATGCTGGTGCCATTAGTGCTAATGTTGTTGCTATAGAACACAGATTTGCCAAACTCAGAACCCACTGGTTCATCTCATATCTCCCAAAAGTTCTGCACTTTGAAATTTAACATTAAGGTTTAGGAAACAACTGGTGTTTGTGAAGGGGCCCCAAAATAGCTTGAGCACACAGCAACCATGACAGGCTTAGGGGGATAGACATGGCTTCTGAGACAGGCTTACTGGCAGTCTAACATCCAGATCCAGGAAAAGCCTCAAAGGGATACCACCAGGGATCCACCCAGGGATGAGGAAATACCTAACATTCCAACCATTAGGTGGCCAGATGTTCTTGAGTCTAGCACACACCTATTTTTGTTTTACAATACCCCTAGACATTTGTCAGCCAATCAGGATCCTGAACCCAGGAAATCCCCTCACCCCTGCCTCTGCTTTGATAAAATAAAATCCCACCCTGCCTGGGCTCAGGGCCCTCTGCTCTCACCACTGCATTGGACAGACAGAGGGACTGAGCCCCATAACTTGAATAAAGGCTCTTTGATTTTTTTTTTTTTTGGTTTTTCGAGACAGGGTTTCTCTGTGTAGCTTTGCGCCTTTCCTGGGACTCACTTGGTAGCCCAGGCTGGCCTCGAACTCACAGAGATCCGCCTGGCTCTGCCTCCCGAGTGCTGGATTAAAGCGTGCGCCACCACCGCCGGCAAGGCTCTTTGATTTTAAAACATGGGATTTGGTCTCTGTGGTGGTCTTTAAGGGGTCCCTGTGATCTGGGCACAACAGAGTTAATTTTGTGGAGCTTGTAAACAGTATCTCCTGTGTCAAGTAGCACTCCACTGCTAACCTGTGATGTAGAAGAGTAGAATTGATGGTAATAGAATTGATGGTATAAGGGCTTCCCAGTTCTTTGGAGACATCGAGTCACAAAGTAGAGTTTACGAAAGGGAGGGCTTGTCCCAGTATCCCAAAGATAAGTAGTATGCTAACCATACCTATTAGAGATTAGTAAAATAAGATGATAGTGTTTTTTTCCCAGGATAAACCAGCTACATTCACATAACAAAGGGGACAACCTTGATTAATAACCAGCAGAAAGGCCTATTCCCTCCATTAAAAACCTGGCCTCTAAATGCTTCTCCAGTGACTATTACAATGTTACAGCCAACATTAAGTCTGGTGTGCCACAAAACTATGTTAATTTTAGAACAGGGGCATCTCTAGTCTTTTTGAAAATCAGGTTTGAGACAAGGCCTTCTATGTTGATTGAGGTGGACTTGAACCCTGTCTATAGCATCACAGGGCATTTCCCTTGCTATCTTCCTGACTAATTAATCCTAAATCTTGGTTTATACATCTGCAGCACTATAGAGTTCTAAAATTATCAGTGGGAGTCACATAGTGGACTGTCGCTTGCAGAACAGGGAAAGGATTTTTGTGTGGAACATGGCTCCTCCCTTCAGGCCAGAAGAGGAAGAACAGTATACTGTGTTCACAGTAGGGGAAACAGAGTAGACAATAGCTGGATCATAGACTGAAGTTGAGTGCAGTGAGCTGCAGGGGTCTCCATTACACTGAAGGATTGATGTGGCATGGTGAGTGACTTTCTGTGTAATTTCCCTGCATGCATTAGTTTTTTCCAGGTGAATGAAGACAGACAGAATTGATGTGTGCACAGTTTTGGGAGGATAGCTACTAAGTATTTAGTTTCCAATTAGCAAACACTCCCATGAAGATATGTGCAATCCTGGTTGACACAGTAAAGTTGGCATAGAGGTCTGAGGCACAGGCCATTGGCTGTAAATCTGTGTCAGCTTACAGCACTCAGCAGCTAATAATTTACATGAGACAAAGTCATACAAAGTCTTACTAAAGGCGTTTTCTCTAACAGGAAAGTGACTGCTCTTTTTCAACATCAGCATAGCCTAATATTCCTTCAATTCTTTTTATCATTTTAAAGTCAATTATGAGTATCATTTTAAAATTTCATTTTCTTTAAATGAATTAGTGCTCTAGTGAATGTTTGTTTCTATTTCCTAATGTTTTTTTATGTCACTAAAATTTTTATTCTATTTTTAATTAAGTGTAAGTTAATTAATTAATTAAGTTAACTAATTAATGTCAGCTTAAAATAGTAGTCCTCCATCTGCAAATTATGACTCCCTTTGGGGGTGTCAAAAAACCCTATCACAAGGGTTGCTTAAGACCATCAGAAAACACAGTTGTTTATATTATGATTCATAACAGTAACAAAATTATAGTTATGGGGTAGTAGTTAAAAGAATTTTATAGTTGTGGGGGTCACTACAATGTGAAGAACTGTATAAAAGGGTCTCAGAATTAGGAAGATTGAGAATCACTGGTCAAATTAATGTCTTCTCTAGCTGAGGTTTCTCTCACAATACATAATTGAAACTTGTTTAAAAATTTAATGCTTACTCTGCTGCCTAGTCTTGGAAGATAGTCTTGCAACTGCCTCCAGGCTGGGCCTAGACTGGTGTGTGAAAACAAAGATAAAAGGGTGAATGAGTTTCCTCCAATATCCCTGACTTATATTGGGAACTTAAAATGAAGAGGTTCTGTGCAAGAACTGAGTTCACAGATGAAGAGCAAAGCCAGTTGTATTCACAGCACAGAAATGGAGGGCCAAGAAGTTGTTTCAACTTTCCTACTCTGACAGTAGTTGATATTAGCAATGAGAAGTGAGGTATTAATTTTTTCATGATGTCATTGTTTTAACAGTTGAGTAATATTACATTATATAAATGTACCACGTCCTCTTTATATATTCTTCAGTTCAGGGACATCTTCACTATTTTTTAGTTATTGGCTATTATGAATAAATCTTCATAAATGAACATAGTTGAGCAAGAGTTACTAGGTTAGGATAGGATGGATCATCCTTTGAGAATGCCCAATACTGGTATAGCTGAGTCTTGAGATTGATAGATGCCCAGATTTCTGAAGAACCATGGTATTGACTTCCATGGTGTCTGTATTAGAATTAACTCCTACACACAATGAGGTTGTGTTGCCCTTGCTTCACTTCTTCATTAGCATGTCATGTCACTTGGGTTTTTCATATTTGCCATTCTGACAGTTCTAAGATGGAATCTAAAAGTAATTTTGATTTAAATATCCCTGGTGGCCAATGATTTTAAACATTTCTTCAAGTGTTTCTTGGGTATTTGACATTCCTCTGTTGAGAATTCTCTGCTTAGATCCAAACTCCATTTTTTTTATTAGTTAGATTTTCAAGGGTAGATATATGTATTATTCCTGGTTGCAGCTCACAAATAAATACACTGAGGCTTATATTTACAAGTGCTCAGCCTACAGCTCAAACTTGTGACTAATTACCTCTGATAACAGAAATTACACCATTTCTATCCATCTATGTGCAGCCCAGAGACTTGTGGCATTTACCTTTCTGGTGTGTCTTAATTCCTCTCTGTTGGATTGGTGACTCTTCTGTCTCTGAACTTCTTTTTCCCAGAATTCTCCTAGTCTGACTCTCCCTTCCAATCTCTACCTGCCCAGCTATAGGCCAGTCAATTTGTAATTAACCTTTGAGAGTACTACATATTCACAATGTACAGAAGGATTATTCTGTAGCATTCAATATCTTGATTTTTTATTTCTTTGCATATTGGATATTTGGCCTCTATTGGTTATGGAATTGTTAAAAATCTTTTCACATTCCTTAAGCTTCCTCTTTAATTGACTATGTCTTTTGCCTTATGGAAGGTTTACAACTTCATGAGGTCTCATTTATTAATTATTGACCTTAGTGCCTGTACTCTTGGTGTTCTGTTCAGAAAGTTGACTCCTGTGCCAGTGCGTTCAAGGCTTTCCCCCACATTGTCTTGTATCATTTTCAGTGTGTCTGGTTTTATGTTGGGGTTTTTGACCCAATTGGACTTGAGTTTTGTTCAGCATGATGAACATGTATCTATTTGAATTCTTCTACATGCCGAAATTCAGATTAACAGGCACCATTTGATGAAAGTGCTGTCTCTTTTTCCTTTCCATATTTCTTATTTTCGTTGTCAGAAAGCAGGTGTCCACATGTTTATGGATTTATGTCTGGGTCTTAAAAACTTGATTCCATTTTTCAACTTGTCTTTTTTACTGACAATATCATGTTGTTCTTTTATTGTTCAAGATTGTTATAGCTATCCCATTCTTTCAGTTATTCATATGAATATGCAAACTGTCTTTTCAGGGTATTCTAACAAATGTGTTTGAATTTTGATGGGGTTCGTGCTGAATCTTTAGATTGCTGTTGGTAGAGTGGCCTTTGTACTATGTTATTCCTGCTAAGCCATGAACATGGGGGATCTTTCCATCTCCGATACCTTCTTCAATCTCCTTCTTCAAATACTTTGAAGTTTTTATCACACTTATATCGCTTGCTTTGTTAGAGTTAATTGAACATGTTTTATAATATTTGAGGTGATTGTGAAGGGTGTTTCCCTTATTTCTTTCTCAGTCAGTTTGTTACTTTTTAGAGGAGGGGTACTGAATTTTTTGAGTTACCTTTGTATCTAGTCACTTTGCTGAAAGTGTTTATCAGCTGTAGTTCCCTTGTTGGAATTTAATCTCACTTATGTATACTATCATATCATCTACAAATAACAATACTTTGACTTTTTCCTTTCCAAATTGTATCTCATTTATGTCCTTCAGTTGTTTTATTAGTCTATCTAGATCTTCAAGTGCTATATTGAGTAGCTATAGAGAGTTCACAGCATTATCTTGTTCCAGGTTATAGTGGAATTACTTGGAGTTTCTCTCCATTTAATTTGTTGTTAGCTATAGGCTTGCTGTAAATTTCATTTATTACATTTATGTATTTACCTTGTATCCCTTATCTCTCCAAGACTTTTATGATGTATGATTTTGTCAAAGGTTTTTTCAGTGTCTAATGGGATGATACAGGTTTTTTCCAGTATATTTTATGGTGGATTGCATTTACTGATTTTTATATATTGAATAATCACTGCCTCTCTAGGATGAAGCCCACTCAATCAGTTTGGATGATCTTTTTTATGTATTCTTAGAATACATTTGCAAATCTTTTATTGGGTATTTGTTTCTTTATGTTCATGATGGCAATTGGCATTTTTTCACCTTATATTTACCACAATGCTGGAAATCTGTGCTGCATTACATTAATAATCTCAAGGTTATCAAGCAGTGGGGCTGTGATTTATTGAATACTAAAATTGGAATTCCGGAGTCTATCCTGATTTTTGCAATCTTCAGATTTTTTTTTTTTTTTTTTTTTTTTTTTTTTTTTTTTTTTTTTTTTTTTCTGTTTTTGCAATCTTCAGATTTTTAAGGGTCAGTTTTCTTTTTGATTTTATTAATTAGAATATTCTCTCTGTGTCTTTTAGCTTTTGATGAGGAATTGTCTGTCTTGCTTTTCTCACAGAACCAAATCTGTTTTTCATTGATTCCTTGTATTTTTCTCTGTTTCTATTTTGTTGATTTTATTCCTCAATTTGATAGTTTCTTCCTGTCTACTCCTCTTAGGTATGCTTACTTATTTTTGTTTTAGAGTTTTCATATGTCTGTTAAGTTGCTAGAATGAGATTCTTCATTCTTTTTACTTTTATGTAGATTCACACTTCTATGAAGTTTCTTCATGTCACCCTTTTGTTGTCTCCCTAAGTTTTGGGTAGTTTGCATAATTATTTCCTTGAATTCTAGAAAGTTTTTAATTTCTTCTTGATTTCTGCCTTGACCCATATTCTTCAGTAGAGATTTGTTCATTGTCCATGAGTTTGTAAGCTTTCTGTTTTTTGTTTGCTTGGATTTAATATGCAGCTGTAATCCATAGTGCTCTGATAGGACACAGTCATTATTTCAATTTTCTTGTATATGTTGAGACTTGAATTGTATCCAAGTATGTCATCAACTTTGGAGAGAATTCCATGTAGTGATTAGAATAAGGTGGATTGTTTTTCTTTGGGTAGAATATTCTCTAGCATCTATTAGATTCATATGGTTTATAAAATCCATGAGTTCTAATATTTCTCTGTTTGGTTTTCATCTGGATGACATGTCCATTTGTGAGAGTAGAGTATTGAAGTCTACCACTGTCAAACACTTTGTGAGAGTCAATGTGTCATTTAATCTGTACAAGTGTTTCTTTTACAAAAGTGAGTGACCTTGTATTTGGGGTATAGATATTAACAATTGAAATGTCATATTTGTGGACTTGTTCTTTGATGAATGTGGAGTATATTTCCCAACTCTTTTGATTAATTTTTGACTGACATCTATTTTGCTAGATACTAAAATGGCTATACAAGCCTGCTTCTTAGTTCCAATTGATTGAAATGTTTTGCCCAGCCTTTATTTTTCATTAATATGTGCCAGGAGTCATCCCTGGTGGTGGATGAGTCCTGCAGAGGGTGTAAGGAGTCAGCATGGAAAGAAGTAAGCCAGGCCATGGTGGTCAGGACAATCTTGCAGCCTGACTGACTAGCAGCCAGAGTTTTTTTTTTATTTATACAGAATTTAGTTAGCAGGGATGCATTCATGATGTTCCAAAACATAGATGATATCATTTTTGATTTGGGACATGTGTCTCACTTCCTTTTGCTCATCTTTTAGTCATCATTAATAAACTATGATAGAACAGAGTTATCATTTCCAATTATTTCCCCTTTAGTTTTGGCATCATTAAAAAACAGAGTTATCATTATTACTCATTAACCCCAAAACCCAATTTTTTAGAATCTAGAGGCATATGACAGCCTGTGCTCAGGCTGGTTTCTTTGGTTGCTTCAAGGACACTAGACCAAAAGAAAATCTTCAACCACCCTGGGCATTTTGCCATGTCTCAAGCAATGTATTATTAACTCTTAGTGGTCAGAATGCCCAGGAAAAATCCTCAGGCTAAAACTGCTGTCGTTATTATTCCAATTCTGCCATAATACAATCAATGTTCACATTTATAACCTTATAGAATTTGTCTATATGTCTATTCCTGGCATTCTGTTGTTTCTTGGTCATAAGACATTATAGTGGCTCTACATGAGCTAACTTCTAAGAGAGGGAGGTCCTAACACCTCATACTTTTATTATCTTTCCACTCCACACGTTGCTCATCAATATGTCTTTGTGTAGGGCGGTTGTATGCCACATAATTGTCTGAGTGTTCAGTGGGAAGAGCCTTGTAATCTCAACTGCAGACAATTCCTCCAGCCCACTGAATCTTGTTGACCTTTTGAATTTTACTTTGTTTTGAATATCTTGTTCCAGTGTAAATAGAAGGACAGATGTTTCAAGAATGTCTCATAGCCTAATAAAGAGACCTCTGGCTTTTTATGTGTCACAATGTCCAAGGTGTAAGGAAGACCTTCAAGTAGATAAGGATATCTCCCTCAGAGTGGTGGTGGTGGGGGGATACTATGTTCAGGACTATCCTGGATAAGCTTAGGTACAACATTCCTAAGAGAAGGCATAAATGATTCATAAGGAATTTTCCATCAACCCAATATCCTCAAGTTGTACAAATATTAAAAGTAACAGGTGGAGATGAAAACCAAAGGTGACATGGAAGCCATCATGTGGCTCAGCTTTGCTGGATCTTTGTCAAGCAGCTGTGCTGGCTTTATGACTTCTGCCATTCCATTCAGATATGACTGTGCCACATATCTGTCCTTGATTTTGAAGTGGGTTTCTTGTATGCCATGCAATGATAGATATTGTTTTTGAATCTATACTCTTAATTTGTGAATCCATTGGGGGAATTGAGGCTATTAATATTGAGAGATATCAGGAATTATGATTATTAATATCTCTTATTTTGTTCTTGTTATTGGTGGTGATGATAGCATGTGAATGAGATTATGTTAGTTTCTGTGTGTGTGGGGGTGTGTGTGCATGCGTTTCCATTCTTTTGGTTTTGCTGATGTGATATTATTTATTTACTGTGTTTCCATGTGTATATCTAGCTTCCTTGTGTTGGATTTTTTTCTTCTACTACCATTTGTAAGGCTTGATTGATATGTATATAATGTTTAAATTTGACTTTATCATGAAATATCTCATTTTCTTCACTTATGGTGATTGAAAATTTTCTGGATATAATAATTTGGCATGGCATATGTGGTTACTTGGAGCTTGCATCAATGTGTCCAAGAGCTGGTGGATTTTAGAATCTCCACTGATAAGTCCGGTGCAATTTTCATAAGTCTGTCTTTATATGTTACTTGGTCTTTTTCATTTGCAGCTTTTAATATTCTCCTTTGATCTGTATGTTTATTGATTTGCTAATTATGTGACAAGGGATCTTTCTTCTCTGACCCAATTTATTTGGTGTTTTGCATGCTTCTTTGTGCCTTCATGAGCACCTCCTTTAACTTAGGAAACATTTATTATATGATTTTATTGAAAATATTTTCTGGACATATGAGCTGGGTTTTTTCTCTTTCTTCTTTTCCTGTCATTCATAGGTTTGGTCTCTGCATAATGTCCCAGAATTTTTTTTGCATCAAGTAATTTTTATATTTAACATTTTTTGACTGATGTATCCATTTCTTCTACTGTATCCCCAGTGCTTGAGCTTCTCTGTTCCATCTCTCTATTCTATTGGTGAATCTTGCCTCTGTACTTTTTGTACTGTTTGCAGTCCTAAATTTTTCATTTCTAGAATTCCTTCAGTTTCTGTTTTCTTTATTGTTTCTGTTTCCATTTTCATTTTGTAAACAGTTTTGTTTCCTTCATCTATTTGTTGGTTTATCTTGGCTTTATTAAGTTATTTATTGGTTTACTGCAATTGTTTTTGTTATTCTAACTTTCTTGAAGGAATTTATTGATTTCCTCCAATTGTCTGTTTGTGCTTTAATGAATTTATTTAAGGTATTTATTTATTTTCTTTTTAAGAACCTCTATCATCACCATATAGATTTATTTTAAGGTCTTTTTCTTGTATTTCTGCTATGTTAGAAAATTTAGGGGGCTAGAGAGATGGCTCACAGGTTAAAAGCACTGACTGCTCTTCCAGAGGTCCTGAGTTCAATTCCCAGCAACCACATGGTGGCTCACAACCATCTATAATGAGATCTGTTGCCATCTTCTGGCCTGCAGTCATATATGCTGTATATATAAAATAAATAAATCTTAAAAAAAAGAAAAGAAAATTTAAGGCCCACTGTGATAGTATAGCTGAACTCTATTGGTTCCATGTTGCTCTGACTATTACTATGTTCTTATGCTCAGCATCTGGGTTTAGGGTGATTATTAATCTAGGTGCTAGTTTCTAACATCATCTTGGTTTGATTGGAGTTTTGTTTCTGGGTTTCTCTTTTTTCTTTGGAGTTTCAGAGTATGTGTTGAGTGAGTATTGCCTTTTGTCCTGGCCTTCTTGGCTGTTGTGTTCAAGGGAGAAAAAAGCCTTGGTGGTGTTGGAAGCTGGGGAAAATAAATGCAGAGGAACTGATATTAGGGATCCACAGAAGGCATGGAGAGGGCAGAGGGGAAGATGCCTTGGCATTCTACTCCAGTGGTAAGGGCAACTTTTGGAATAAGGTCTAGGGTAAGTGACAGTGTGGTAGATCTGCAGGCAATTTAACTGGCATTCTAGAAGATGTAGCAAATAATTGAGCCAGGAGTGTCTGCCCATTTGAGTGATGTGATTCAGATATGAAGTGAGTAGGGGGGAGGTGGCTATGGTTTTTGGAATTCAGAGGGGACATGGAAAGGGAAAGGAAAAGCTGCAGTTCTGTTTCAGCCTTGGGGTGACCCTGAGTATTTTGTCTTGAGTAACAGAGAGTTGGGAAAGTCTGAAGGTAGCCTACCTGATCCCATACCCAACATCTTAATACCGATTCATTAGGTTCCCAGGGATTATTCATTTCCTTATTTCCTTATTTAGGTTTCTGTTGTGGTTAATCTGTGAAAGACTTTCAGTTTATTGGATAAAAAGTACTATGTGGGCTGTGCATGTCACTCTGCAAGTATTCTTCTTGGGGTGTTTAGATACCAGCACCCAAGTTTTTAGGCTTGTAACTATTTGATATTCCCAGATCCAGGGGACCTGATATGCTCTTTGTTGTGTCATCTGTACACATGGAAAATATGCTCTTTCACACACACAGATATACACATAAAATATGGCTAGATTTGTTTTCAAAAGCCCTTATGACTTATAAAAGAATTAGAGGAAATCAGGTTGCTTTAGGTATAGAATAGAAATCACACAATATTTATTTAAAAAGCTTTTATCTTTCATTTTGTTTCAAAATTTTCCATTTTCCCACTCTGATGCAGATTTACAACTAATCTTCAATCATAGGAAAGAAAATCATTTCTAAATGATCTAACAGACATCCTTTTCATTACCAATAGAGAATTATATAACTTTAAGAGCCAAAACTATTTTCTACAATGTAGAAATATCAGAATTCAAGGAAGTCTATCCAATTTTGGTGGGAGAGTCCTTCTCACCCAACCCATTTTTTTGTGTTTTGAGACAAGGTTTTTCTATGTAGTTTTGGTGTCTGTCCTGGATCTCACTCTGTAGTCCAGTCTGGCATCAAACTCATAGAGACCTTCCTGGCACTGCCTCTCAAATGCTGGAATTAAAGGTATCTTCCACCACTGACCCCATTTTCTATTATTGGTGAAGGCAAGAACTGCAGTGCACAAGGTGAGTGTTAGTGTTTTCTTTGATTTGAATTTTCATTTAAAATGTAATATTTCTTGTTCAAGTGACAATGTTATATTTGTATGTCTGCCTCTCTATCTTCTTTTGTCAGTGGTACCATCTATGTTTTGTGATTATTTTTTTAATATTGTTTTATAATTTAATTTAATTTTACATATCAGCCATGGATTCCCTTGTTCTGCCCCCTCTGGCCCCCCCTCTGCCTTCTCCCCAGTCCACCCCCCATTCCCATCTCCTCCACGGCAAAGACTCCCTTGAGGATTGAGTTCAATCTGGTAGATTCAGTCCAGGTAGGTCCAGTACCTTCCTCCCTGGCTGAGCCAAGTGTCCCTGTATAAACCCCAGGTTTCAAATAGCCAACTCATGAACTGAGTACAGGATTCAGTCCCACTGTGTATAATCTAGTCATATTTCTTTCTCTGGAAAATGATGAACCTTCACCTATTTTTATTTTCTGGAAAACTGATCCATTATGTCAGGGGTTTCTTGAGTTTATTGGTTTAGCAACTTTCTGTGGAGGAAAAAATTAAGCTTTCTTTTCTTGCTCCTAGAAAGTTGTATTTCCTTATTTTTAGCATATATGTATTTCTAGTTGTTATTATCATTAATGGTTGCATTTTATCTACTTAAGTTATTGGCATAGTTGATATATTGTTTTTGTTTTTTAAAATCTTCTCACATATTATTATCTTAATTAATGTCAATAATTCACATTCTACAGCTACCTTTGACAACATCAGTTGAGGATGTTCCCCATCAGAATGGCTGGTTGCTAAGTCTTTGAGAGATTTTTTTGATTGATGATTGATGGGTGATGGCCCTTCCACTGAGTGTGCAATATCCCTAAGAAAGTTTGCCTGCACTGGATAAGACAGTAAACTAAGCATTAGATAATGACCAAGTAAGAGAGAAAGCCAGGAAATGAATATTCCTCATGGTTTTTGCCTTCAGTTGCTAGACTGAATTATAACCTAAGCTCCCACAATGATGGAAGAATGAGCCAAATAAGCACATCCTTTACCTGAGGTGCTTTTGTTTAGATAATTGAATCAGAGCAAGAAAAATTTAAGTTATAACAGAATGTGATAAACCAAAAGTGATTTTGTTATTCAAAGGTCCTGGGAATGATGACTTTTGGAGAAATATTAAAGATAACAAAATTTAGATAGAAAAGGACATAGAACGCTGTACACAGAGCTTCATTGGTCATTCTTGTAGTATTTAGAATAAAGTACTGTTGAAGGTACTGTAAACAGTTGGGGTAGAGGACATAGGATTACAGTAGGAATTAAGATAGAGGTCATTTGTATGATATTTTGGCACCTAGCCTTTCTTATTATGCCATGTTCCCAAGAAAATGATTAAGGAAGCATTAAAAAAAATAATGGGGCTGATTTCTTAAATGGAATAATGACTCTCTCAGGTGCCTATTAGTTATGATTCATTCAGGATTACAGTGAAAAAATTCAAGAAGTGGATCATAAATATATGAAAAGTCTATGGGTTGTAGAGTAAAACAGTACTATATATTTTAGATGACAGTCAAATGCTGAACAGAGACAGGAATTTTCAGGAAGATTATAACCATTATATAGAAGGACTTTGTTCTACATTGGAAATCTAGCAAGATGTCTGAAGGGTAAGAATCCATCCTTCTATACCATGAGTTAATGGAGGCATTAGGCAAAGTGATTCCCAGTCCCAGGAAGGAACTTCATACAAACCCTGCTGCAGCTCTGATCCAAGCATGGTAGGGGCCATCAGAACTTAGAAGCCAAATTTGGGGGAATCATTGATGAATTGGTTCTAGAAACCAGAATGATTCAAAATTTAAGTTCATACATTGTTAGTCTGGGTTTTCAGATCAGCACTGTTATTGCCATGTGTGTTTGGTATGGTCAGAGCTCCAGTGAGGACACTGTCTAAGTTCATTGCATGATACTATGAGGATGCAGGCTGGGTCGCATTTGGAGACCATAAGATGTTGAGATGCTTAAGCTATGAGACATCTTCCATGGATAGCTGCATATATGGAGAGGAAGTAACCAAAGAGAGAGATGTATGGGAAGTTGTGGGTTGAAAGTCATCTAAGCCCTTTGAAAATGAAGCCCCATGTGTCTGACACAGAACTACTAGATTTGATTGTTGCCCTGCTTAGTTTCAGTCTTCTCTTTGTCCAATCTTTCCTCATTATGTCTCAGTTACTCTCCTTTGGAATGGGAATGGGTTTTCTCTGCCATTTACTTGTTGGAAAGATTTAAATTGTTTTCTGATTTTATAAGATGACACAGTCAAGAATTTATCTTGAGTGTCAAAAGAGACTTTGGACATTTGAACAATGTAGAGGTGTTGCAGACTTGGAGGATTATTGAGTTGGCTAAATGATCATGGATAATCCTGAGCCTATAGTGATGTGGGCCAAAATCTAGTTGACTGTATGAAAAGATCCCAGATAGAATGACGTATTTGAACATATGTCCCTCCTTGGGAGCTTTCTCTGGGGTGCTTTTAGATCCTTAAGTAGGAAGAACCTCTCTGGAGGAAATATCTCATGGGGGAGGGTATGATATGTATCTCCATAGCCTCAACTCATTTTCTTTTCTAGGTTTCTATTATGTTGTGGTTAAAATCAATCAACCATATTTCTTCTTGTACTGTCATGACTTCAACACCTATAGATGGTATTACTAAATCACATAAGATGCAACCAAACAAAGTAGTATTCAATGCTAAGCCATTTTCTAGCATGATTTTTTTTAAATTTTGCTGTTTTTATATTTGTTTCCGATGATATACTTTGTCTGAGTCACCCTGATTGTCCTAAACATAGTTCTATACACCAGCCTGGCCTTAAACTCTGAGATTCATCTGACTCTTTCTTCTATAAGCTTACATTAAAGGTTGGTCAAAATTCCAGGTTTTTTTAATAGATATTATTGGGTGATTGGCCTAGAGTATACATTTTTGTACATGTCAAACTTGTGCTGTTTTTCTGAGCTTTATCCCCAGCTTTAATTTTAAAATTTGGCAGAGGATATCAGTCTCTTTCCCAGGATGGCAATATTCAGGACAGAACTAGTGCCTGGGTCTTCTGAGCCTTTAAATTACATGTGTGTGACATTCCTCTTGCTCATTGTGTTTGTTTTGATTTTTTAAAAATAATTATGATTCTTTTTGCCTGTATACATGGATATGCACCACACATATATGTGGCCCTAGCAGTAGTCAAAAGACAGTCTTAGAATCCATGAGCTTGAAATAATGAACAGTTGTGTGATTTCCCCATTTAAGTCCTGGCAATTGAACCCATCTATATGAAGGAACAGCAAAAGCTCTTAACTTTGAGTCATCTGAACTGCCCTGTGCTGTGGGATGATCTGTATGTCAAATCTGTTGCTCTGATTGATCAATAAATAAAACACTGATTGGCCAGTGGCTAGGCAGGAAGTAGGTGGGACAAGGAGAGAAGAGAATTCTGGGAAGCAGAAGGCTGAGGCAGAGAAACACTGTCAGCCACTGCCATGACAAGCACCATGTGAAGACACCGGTATGCCACAAGCCACATGACAAGGTATAGATTTATGGAAATGGATTAATTTAAGATATAAGAACAGTTAGCAAGAAGCCTGCCATGGCCATACAGTTTGTAAGCAATATAGGTCTCTATGTTTACTTGGTTGGGTCTGAGTGGCTGTGGGACTGGCGGGTGAGAAAGATTTGTCCTGACTGTGGGCAAGGCAGGAAAACTCTAACTACAAATGGCACCCAACATGTTGGCAAGAGTTTCCACCTAAAACCTGAGAAAAAAGATTCTAAAACGGAGCTAAAAACAATTCCTAGTTGTTTCTCTCAAGTTAGCAGCAGCCTGTGTGTTTGAGCTATCATGGCGGGTTTCAGGCATAAAAGGCTGCAGTATAAAGCAATAGGCTTAAGGTAATATAAAAAATAAACCACATAAAGATGACTATCACACAGAGAATTTGGATTATGTTCTCTTTGATATTTGTAACTGAAGAAAAACATTTGATTGTAAAAGCTGTTGAGTTATGCCAAAATGTATATTTTAAGGGTACCTTGACTTCAAAATTTGCATGTAAGGATATGTTGCATTAGAAAGGTGGCTCTGCTTGTGTTTCTACAGAAAGCCAGAGGCTATGGATTTGTTCCAGATTAAGATACATTAGGTTTGACCAGCCAAGACCACCTGAAAGGTCTCTGATGACACCATGGCCCAGATGATCCAACATCCAGAATCATTTCAAGGCAACAGGCTCAGACGATACAGCCTCACGGACTACTCCATAATCCTAAAATTTTCTTTGTGTCCCCATAAGATACAGTGCCTCCCTCCAGCAGGAAGTAGTAAGAGAGACTACGCCCAAATCCCCAAATATACCAAGCTAGCTTTGGAGATGTGTAAAAGTTAAAACCTTCCTTTTTGAAAAAAAAATATAGGGGAAGTGCTGTGGGATGGTCTGTATGTCAAATCTGTTGCTCTGATTGATCAATAAATAAAACACTGATTGGCCAGTGGCCAGGCAGGAAGTAGGTGGGACAAGGAGAGAGGAGAATTCTGGGAAGCAGAAGGCTGAGGCAGAGAGACACTGCCAGCCACCGCCATGACAAGCACCATGTGAAGACACCGGTAAGCCACAAGCCATGTGGTAAGGTATAGATTTATGGAAATGGATTAATTTAAGATATAAGAACAGTTAGCAAGAAGCCTGCCATGGCCATACTGTTTGTAAGCAATATAAGTCTCTGTGTTTACTTGGTTGGGTCTGAGCGGCTGTGGGACTGGTTGGTGAGAAAGATTTGTCCTGATTCTGGACAAGGCAAGAAAACTCTAGCTACAGCCCTGTGTTTATAATCAATGGTGATATTGCTAATGTTATCATCTGTCTATTTGAAACTGTTTCAATAAACAGTTCTTTTTTTTAGTAAGATTTTTTTAAACTACAGTTTAAACTAGAGCAATTCAGGTTTCTTGAAGATAAATACAGAACTGGAGTGAATGCCTAACTCTTTGTAGCAACTTCATTAAAAAAAAGTCTCTGTGTTTATCCTATCTTTTTTGTACATTTGATTGATGTTTGCAGTGCAGACAGGTTCTTAATATTCACTTCTTGCTGTCCTGGAACTGACTGCATAGACTAGGCTAACTTTCAGCCTAGAAGTACCTATAACTGCCTCTGCTTTCCGCGTTCTGCGATTAAAGGCATGAGCCAATACACTAAACTTACTCATCTTTTTTTTGTAGTTAGTTATTATTCATACAGTTTCTCTTATGTATACTCAGTACAGCTGATGTGTTTACTTGTATCTCTATGTCTGTTAATAAGCATTTCTCTTGCAAAGTGATATCCCATTCAAAGCATTCAGCAAAAATAGAAGCAAACCACATATTCTGTTTCATTCTAAAAAAAAATTGATGATTATATTGTAATGTCTGGGTTGTACAATAAGTGTGGGAAGCACCAGAATTATATGACCATATTGTCAAAGTAGCATGCATTTACAATGTTGCCAGTATCATGCTTTTGTTTTATACATATACATGGCATACTTATGTATGGCATATTTTAGGATGCCGTGACCTATGATGATGTGCATGTCAACTTCACTCAGGAGGAGTGGGCATTGCTGGATCCTTCCCAAAAGAATCTCTATAAAGATGTGATGCTGGAAACATATATGAACCTCACTGTATAGGTAAATTTTCCTCCACATTTTAAAATAAACCAACAACTGTTTCTTCTTTATTGATGCTCTTTGGTAATTCTGATTGAGAATGCGGAAGAATGAGGTGACTAAATCAGGCATGGTTCTAAGGATCACTGAAGATAGTAACTTAAATTTTGCACAAATTTCTGTAATATTTCATACATTTTCTCATCTTATTTTAGGATACAATTGGGACGATCTTGAAGTTGAAGAACATTGTCAAAGTTTTGAGCAACATGAAAGGTAATTTTCATGTGAAAGCTGATACAAATGTGCCTCTGGATATATTTTAATGTATTTTTAAGTTTTAAAGAAATGCAGCAGTGTAAATAATCACAGCTTAAAGTACATTCATGATGTTCATAATCCATATACCTGAAAGGTAGGTAAGTGAATTGTGTTGGTAGGTCATTCCTTTGAGAAGAAAGACAAGCAATCAATGCCTTAACAGAAATCAGCATTTGAATCATAGATCTATCAGAACTGTGCTGTAGAATTTCCAATTCATTTAGATTCATATCACTCATACTACCAAAGGTATACACATTGAATTTATAAGTCTATGTCCAAAACATTCTAATAAGCAAGTAGTCCATAGTATAGCTAGTGTTATTGTCTAGTTGTTCTGACTCTGCTAAGTTTAATGAAATGGGTTGTTAGATTCAAGTGTTAAGGGAGGATTGTAGGGGAGAATCCTTAAAACCTATAGGACATGTCCATGAGGAACAAAATGTCAAAAAGTGTAGAGGCATTGTAGAAACCTTGTATTTGTTATTCTTCATTACTAGGAACATCATATGTCACTCTGGATAGGGAACATATGAACATAGGGATATGGAAAGAAGAAATGTATCCTTGTACATCTCAGAACAATTATAAGTTATGCAGTAGTCCCATGTTGAGTAGCCTTGCTAAATGTGATTCAAGTTTACAGGTAATTGATTTCCCAGCTTAAAAGAGAATACATCAGCAAACAAACTGATGAGAAGCCCTATGAGTAGTGAGAAGATGTAATACTTCTGTTTTCCCTGGTTCACTTTGAAAATATACTAGGATTCACCGTATAAAAAATATATTGATGAAATAAGTAGGGAGAAAGTCTGAATTCTTCCAGTTCTTTTCATATATATGAAAAAATCTCCTTGAGAAAAAAGATCCCATAAATGTGAGTCCTGTAATAAAGTTGGTTACCATAACAGGCATCTCCAAATGTGGAAAATAATCCTTATTGAAGGAGAACAATATGAGTCTAAGCAAAGTGATAAAACCTTAAGATTTGATTGCTTTTTACATGTACAACAAACTGAAAAATTCTTAGAGAAATAAAGATGTAACAGTGTAATAATTGTGGTAAAGTTTTACATTTTTTAATTATTCTTATAGGCATGAAAGAAGTCAAAAGGGAGAGAAACAATATGAATGCAATCAATGTGGTAAAGCCTTTGCACAACATGGTAATCTTAAAAGCCATCAGAAAACACATACTGGAGAGAAACCCTATGAATCTAATCAGTGTGGTAAAGCCTTTGCTCGCCAGAGTGTTCTTCAATTGCATAAAAGAACACATAGTGGAGAGAAACCATATGAATGTGATCAATGTGCTAAAGCCTTTAGACATCATGGTAATCTTCAAAGACATACAAGAACACATACTGGAGAGAAACCCTATGAATGTGATCAATGTACTAAAGCCTTTGGAAATCATAGTAATCTTCAAAGGCATACAAGAACACATACTGGAGAAAAACCCTATGAATGTAATCAGTGTGGTAAAGCCTTTGCACAAAGCAGTGCTCTTCAATTGCATAAAAGAACACATACTGGAGAGAAACCCTATGAATGTAATCAGTGTGGTAAAGCTTTTGCACAAAGCAGTGCTCTTCAATTGCATAAAAGAACACATACTGGAGAGAAACCCTATGAATGTAATCAGTGTGGTAGAGCCTTTGCACAACATGGCCATCTTCAATTGCATAAAAGAACACATACTGGAGAGAAACCCTATGAATGTAATCAGTGTGGTAAAGCCTGTGCATAACACAGTATTTTTCCAATGCATGAAAGAACACATACTGGAGAGAAACCCTAGAAATGTATTACTATTAGTGTGTAATTGCTGTATAAAAGCCTGTGAATATAACTTTACATCTTGAACATCTATAAAAAAAAAAAACTCATACCAAAGAAAATGTGACTATAAAGGATTTGATAAGATCTTTAGCAAACACTTATATTCAGTTACACGTGATTATTATCGAGAGAATTATCTCCAATAATTCTTCAAGAATTATTCTTGAAGAGAATTTTGATGTTCCTCTGTATTTGGTTGATACCTGCTAATTCCCATGATCAAAAGGACTACGGATTTAAAAGATATGGTAACTCTTTTGGATTTCATACTTCAGTTACGTGAGATAATGAACCCAGGGGTGAAACTTCATGAATGTGTACTAATTCATTCCTGTTTCTGTGATATAACATCATGTTAATGTGAACCTATGAAAGTACTTAATTGGCCCTTGGTTCCAAAGCAATACAAGACAAGCATGAAACTGGCATGGAAACAAGTGTCAGACATGGCAGCTAAAACAGGAAACTAAAAATTCACAATCTTAATCTGCAACATAAAGCTTAAAGTATAAATGGGAAATGTTATACTCAGGCCTAGCCCCAACAGCGCAGCATTTCCTAAATTTTCCCAATTAATACCACACACTGAGAACGATTGATTTCTCTGAAGACAAGCCTACATGCTTGCTTCCAGTTAAATGTATCAATACATGATCGGGAGTAATTCTGTAAGCCTTCTGATGCTTCAACACCTTTTGTGACTAGTATTACAAGAGAAAAACATTTGTAGTGAAAATTAGTTTGAAGATTTGTTTTAATTTTAATTATGTGATGTCCATCTGTATTGTGCATGTGCATTCTGCTTCTCAAGAATGTTAGACCCTTGGAACTTCTTGCCATGGAAATCATTGCAAGTTGACAAAACTCTGACTTTGATCATGGGGATGAGCTTGTATTAAAAGATTGGCTGTGTCTCTAGCCCTGTAAATATTTTAGAGCTTTCTTTTATGTCATTTTGACATATGGAAATAGGAAAAAAAATCTTATACAACAGAAAACCTCTATTTCAGTAAACATTTGGTAAAGCCTTTAGAAAGCACAGTTGCTTCATTTTCATTAAAAAACTTAGAACCCCTGTTTTCATTTCCTTGAAACAAGTAAATTATTCAACATGTTCATGGAAGACTGATGTGAAGATCACATTATATCTTGTATTTTGCAACATTTAAGGTACATATTAAAGTAGCTATATGTAATGCAAATCCATTTAGTGAAGTTTATTTTGTGGTGCTTATATTCCTTCTGTGGCTTTGGTTCATGTTCTATGGTGCTTTCACTTAGTGAGAGATATTTATCTGCTGCAGTGTATAGAATATTGGCCATCATTGAAGTGGTCTATTTGTATTTAAATATCAGGCAGTATGTGACCCTAATTTTTAAGTAAGGGTGTCTGTGAAAGGGTGGTGGGCTTTATTTTTCATATTTTTCTGTGAATTACCTTGAAGTGCTGTTTGTTATACAGTCTGGCTTTGACATCAGTAATTAGTCAAGGATATGTTGGAGCACATAATACTCATGTTTTGGTATCCTAAGTACAATTCTAAGTGTAGATGATGCACGCCCAACATTGTCTGGCAAAACATTTTAACAATGTTAATGTTAAAATACTTAATAGAGAATATAAAATAAAATTAAATACCTCATATGTGTATGCTATGAAACATTGTATTTCCTTGTCATTAAATATTTCTTTGCATTTTTCTCAGGTATTAATTATTATTTTTTTATTTAGAGCACTTTCTTCTTTAGCTCAGGGTTTCCTCAC
The DNA here is from genome assembly GCF_004664715.2 of Peromyscus leucopus. Lineage (NCBI taxonomy): Eukaryota > Metazoa > Chordata > Mammalia > Rodentia > Cricetidae > Peromyscus > Peromyscus leucopus. Next base: position 46,062 of record NW_023504606.1, on the reverse strand, counting down.
ACGATGTAATTGAGAATTGCTTTGATCTTTTAATCCTGACTGTGGTGTTGAGGGCTGTGAATATAGTTCTGCCTTTCCTTCAAGTCTAGGTCTATATTGGTCAGTGAGAAAGAAAAATAGGCCAATGCATGAGTATCTTCCAAACTCTGGAATTTCTGGAAACTTACAATTGAAGAGGGACCACAAACTATACTATGGGGAGTGTAGAGTCTTCAGAACATGTCTGTTGAGCTGTCATTTCTGTTGGGATTTGGATGTATTACAAAATGGAATAATATATTACTCAGTGGTAAAAGTCAATTACATCATGAAATTTTAAGCAAATCGATAGTACTAGAAAAAGTCATCCTGAGTGAGGTAACCCAGATCAAAAGAGACAACATAGTGAGTTTTTTTCTGCCCAGATTAGGATGCCCCAAATGCAATAGCAAGGTTTAATTCAGCGCACGTGTGGAGTTCAAGCTAGCAGGGAACCATTGTCTGCCACACCCGATGCAGCGAGGCAGGGAGGAGAGTTCCTCTTTTTGGGGGAAGTTAGTTTTTATAAACAAAAAGTCCCAAAATTCATTAGAGGGGAGGGGTTAGTATGGATCCATCCTTGATTGGTCCAGTTTTTCCCAAGCCTGGACTTTGTCTTATTCTAGCTTATCTGTTTGCCCTGTCAGGAGTTTTACAACCAATCTCTTTGGGTCTGCTCATGTTATCTCCAGAGATGGGCATCTCATAGTTGATTGGTCACCACCGGACATCCTGACTTTGTTCTTTTGAAAACACCTGATTTCACCCTCTCCAGGAAGGGGAAACTGTCTCAGTTCTGTTTATTTTTAAGATGTCTCATCCCTCAGCTCTTTTGGGTTTCTGGGGGGAACTGTGTTTTGGAACTGTGTCTGTGCCTTTGGTGGGGGTCTTTCATGTCCTCACACATAAGTTGATATCAGAGTTAAAATGAAGGACAACCAGGATACAATTGACAATCCCAGAGAAACTAGGTAACAAGAACAACCCTAATGAGACATACATGGATAGCCCTTGCAAGGGAAAATAGATAAGATCTGCTTAAACTAGGAGTGTGGTGGGGAGGGAATGGGGAATGAAAACATAAGGGAACAGGATTGTTGAGTTTGGTGGCACAGAGAGGGAGAGCAAGGAAAGAGGTATCTTGATAGGAGTCATTATGTGGTTAGGGAGAAACCTGGTACTAGGGTAATACACAGGAATCCACAAAATTGACCTAAGATAAGACTGGCCTTCCCCTGTAATCAGATTGATGACTACCTATAGCATACTATTGGGGGGTCTAGCCTCATGATAGCCCTCTCGTGGGGTCCACAAAGGATGTAACACCAGCTGAATATCTAATCTTTGATGATAATAAATGAATCTAATTACATGAATCTCTTTGGACCATACATTTTGTTTTCCTGAGTCAAGATTCAGTTTATACTGCTTCCATTCTATTCTTCTATTTAGCTCCTCTCTGTCCCTTCCCTTGCTGAGTTCTCCCTCTATGTGGCTTAGTTCTGTTCTCACACTCAGCTTAGTCCTGTCCTCTCATAGTTTTAACTAAGCTATTCTGCTAATAATCTCATCTTCATCCTCAGTTTCTTCATCAATGCTCATTCCTTCTTTTCCTACACTTCTGACCTCACTCAATCTCTACCATCTAAAAAACTGCCCTGTTCTTTCTTTGGCTACCTGACTCTGGTCTGAGCTAGTCATTCTGCCTCAATCCTCCCTCACCTGGTATGCAAAAAATCCCTTTTTTGTTATGAGTCAATTGTTCTGGAATGTCATTTGGCCTGTGATTGGTAGGACAGTCTCTCCTTCATTTGTACAAGAAACAAAGCAATGCATCTACAAATACTAGGATACAGGCATTGTCTCTGTAAGGGTGTTACCTAGTTCAGATCAGCAGTAGGTATGAAAAGCTTATACTGTTTGACTTATGGCCTAGGAGTATGAGCACACAAGAAATTGATAGCAGGAAGCAGCTGATATATTAAAAGCTGAATAACACCAAATATTCTTTGATATTTGATTTCTCCTATAGAAGGATTTTTGGATCCTTCTAGATATAGTTTTATCATATATAGCTGAGTCTCTATTTCAGATTCTTGTGGCCTTCAGCAACTACCCTAATTGTCATCATAGAACCTTCATCCAGTAACTGATGAAGCCGATACAGAGATCTACATCTAAGCACTGGGCCAAGCTCCTGGAGTCCAGTCAAAGAGGGGGATGGATTAGATGAGCAAGGGTGTCAAGATCACGATGGGGAAAATAACAGGGACAGCTAACCCTAGCTAATGAGAGCTCGCAGACTCAGAATGACAACTCAGCAGCCTACATCGGAACAAACTAGGACCTCTGAATGTGGGTGGTATTTGTGTGGCTTGGTCAGTTTGTGGGTCCCCTGTCAGTGGGACTAGGATTTATCCCTAGTAAATAAACTGGATTTTTGGACTCCATTCTATATATAGGGATGCCTTGCTCAGCTGTAAAGCAGAGGGGAGGTGCTTGGTGATATGCCAGACTTTGTTGACTCCCCATGGGAGGCCTTAGCCTCTCTGATGAGTGAACGGCAGGTGTGGAGGTGGAAGGTGGAGGATGAGCAGGAGGAGGGAAGAGAGGGGGAACTGTGCTGGGTATGTAAAGTGAAAAAAATAAAATAACATAAAGAAAAATAATCTGGAACTTCTGCTCATTGAGACATGATAACTGCTGACTGTGCATTGATGACAACTTGTCACAAAGGCTGAATACAGAAAACCATCTCTTAGTAGTGAAAAAATATCCAATTTAGAAATTATTTGAATTGACATGTCAGCTTTGATGTGACAATTTAATGACTAACAAGCAGGGCTGTGTGGAGGGTCTGAGTGGTTGGTCCACAAGCCTGAGGACCTGTTTGAACCCTTATCACCTACATAAAAATGAATCTTTGAAAGTCATGGGATCCTCATACCCAGGCAAGAGAAAAGGGACAATAAAATATCCTGAGAGATGGTAGTTCAGTGATTCCCCGTTGTAAAAGGAAGAGACTCTCACTTGGCCAGACAAGGGGCAATGTGAGCTGCATGGTTTCAGGATATCCCTGCAATGAGCTAGCTTCTGGCCCCCCTCCTTGTTTTATTCTTAAGAATCTAGCTGGGAGGGCTCTTCCTGCTCTTCAGAACTGGGAGAAGGGAATGTGCCAAACAAGGTGAACATTACCAACAAGCCCTCAGATGGTCTGGGCCTTAAAATTCCCCACCTCTTTGACATGCTTGAACTCGGTCCCTCAAGAACTTGTGAGTGTGGGCAACCTCAAAATGGCAGACAGAGCAGCTTAGAGAGGAACTTCTGCTAGGTTGGCAAGAGTCCATGTTTCCAGAATGCTTGACCAGCAATGCAAGTTGGCCAAGGTCCATGTGAGTTCTCATAGAGGCCCTGAGGAGAAACAGGAGCCAGAATGCATATGGGGTTTGTGCTGGAGTCCTCAGGGTTCAAAGGCAGGCTGCAAACTATGGTGTGCTGAAACCCATGGGAACAAGGCAAGAGAACCTGAATCTTGCTCTTCTGTGGTCATGTGGTGTAGCTGGAGAGCTTCTCTCCAGGTCCCACCAAGCCCCAGCAATCCAACAGACCACTTATAAAATAACCACACAGACGCTTATGTTATTTAAACTGTTTGGCCTAATGGCTCAGGCTTCCAGCTATCTAGCTCTGACATCTTCAATTAATCCATTTCTATAAATCTATACCATGCCACATGGCTCATGGCTTGCCAGCATCTTCAAATGCCGTTTGTCATAGAGGTGGCTGGCAGTGTCTCCCTCCTTCTATCTGTTCTTTCAATTCTTCTCTCTGTTAGTCCCACGTATACTTCCTGCCTGGCCACTGGCCAAACAGTGTTTTATTTATTGACCAATCAGAGCACATACAGACCATGCCACAGCAATGTGGAGTCTCCTGGAAGAAGTGCCTTATGTTCCCTGCAAAACTCCCGGCCTGTTTTTCCTCCTTTGCAAAGTGACTAGATTGTTTTGTGTTAGTCTTTTTGAAGAGCCTACCCCACTTATTAAATTTCATGTCTCTGTTATATACCCTTTGTTGTTATGGAACTCTTACTTTTCTGTCTTCTGCTCTGCCATCCTGGGCATGAAACTAGCCTTATCCATGCATGCTGGATAAGTATTCCACCATGGAGCCACATGCCCAGCCAGGAATCAAGTATGTTCTTGCACAAAGCACAATTCTGTAGTTTTGACCTTTTTATTGGGCAAAACTATCTCTCAAGTCTAGCCAGTGGCAAGATAGGTCAAGCGGGACAGGACTACAGGATTATTGGTTTGACTTTTGTCCTGACAAAAGACCATGAACTTGTGACTTCCCTTCCTTCAGGTCTCTGGAGTGACATGTGCTGGATGGATCCAACATCTCACCAAGAAAGAACTTTTTGGGCCAAGTGCTTAGATGCTGAGATCTCTGTGTTCATCAAAGAGACAGCTACTGTCCCTTTACATGGAATGAATGAAATTTCCGACAGGCAGGCACTCACAGTGACAGATGGCTTGGGTTATCACACAGGCAGAATTGTGGACATGAAGAATGAGGCTTGGTAGTAGGGGAGTCCATTGTGTTTCCTCAGAATAGGTGAATGGACCCCAGACAAACCTGGAAAGCCATGTTAGTGATGAACCCATGAGGACAAGATATGAGACCCCATCACTCTGGTCTTGAAGACACTTGCTGTGGTCCCTGTCTTTGTTTGTCTCAGCTGTCTTTTCAGTCAGTCTCCAGGAGAAGATCCTTGTTCTTAATTCCCAAAATAGATTCAGATAGGGGCTGGTTTTAGACAAGATTTCTAAAACCAGGAAGCTTGACTGGGAGACTAGGCTCATGTTCTAGCTCTTAGTGCATGCAAGCCTCAGGCATCCCCATCCCCAGCATACCAAGAGAGCAAAATGACAAGTCCTTGAACTCCTACCCTATACAATAGCTTTTATTTATGACATCTGATGTGGGGTGTTCCTTCGCTCCATGGTCTACCTTTTCAATCCTCTGATATTGTAGTGTCTCTGGCTTGTATCATCATAAGGGTGGTGACCAAAGGTGATGACAGCTTATGCCATGTCAAGTGGGCCACATGGAATGGACCCAAGGTGAGACTTGATGCTTTGTGCTGTTTTGAGCCCCTTGCCCATTGTAACATTCCAAGGATTTTCTCCAGGTCTTTGTTCACTTCAGGGAATTTGTCTTTCTTCCCCACCATACTGTTTTAATTTCCCAGCATCCTTGTTTATCTCCTTTAGTATGAATCTTAAGGTGGGAAAGAGCCAATCATAAGCACTGTTTGAAAAGTTAGCCCTAAACACCGTACAAAGAATAGTTTGGAGTGAAGCATTTCTAGACTTCTGTCTTTAGAAGGAGGAGGTAGTGAAGTTTCCCTTGTACCTGAGGAGAGGCTCCTGGGAAGGGTAACTTGAAGTGAGTTAGTTAGCAGGTAGGCAACAGCTGTGACATCAGCAGTCCCATACTTGAGTATTCTATGGTATCCTGGAGAGCCCTGTCGTCTCCTGTGATGTCACCAGTGTTGCTGTGATACCAACAGGCTATGGGGCATTTATTCAGTGCCTTTATGGTTAACCTGTAGACATGGTGGCAACATGAAGCAAACTACTTGGAAAAGAGAATGGAGAGCATAGAGAGACTAGACAGAGGCAGAAGGAACCTTTGGTACTTTTGTAAAACAGCAAGAGACAAACCTTCTGGGAATGTTGAGTCTTGGCAGGGGATGGAGTGCTTCCTGCAGGAGGTAGGCTTGAAGTGGGCCTTCAAGGAGTAGGGCACAGGAGGTGGCAGTTTCTGGGAAACAATGAGCCTATCCTGTATCTTTGAGTTCCTACAGAGCAGATATGGAGTCAAGGATTTCTGATGATTAGTTTGGCAGAGATCCAGGAATTGTCCAGGCTGCATATTCTGTAAGTCTTTGAAGTGTTTGAAGATTACCTACATAATTGAAATATACCTTTATACACCTAAAAATTTAATTAACAAACATGACTACAAGTTTGATTATTCTAGATTGCTATCAATCTGTATTTCTTAATTGTATATTATAATTTTAAATGAGTCGCATAAACATAATACCTTAAACAAGAGTAGAGATATATACAGTATAACAAAATTAACTTTAAATTTGTATCAATAAACTAAAATCTATAGCAATATAAAATATTTTAAACAAGTTGTTGCTCTTTAATCTAAATTTTCATTCTATCATATCTATATCCCCTTTTCTTATTTTAAAGATGTTTTTATTTATTATGTATACAGAAGAGTACCAGATCTCATTACAGATGGTTGTGAGCCACCATGTGGGTGCTGCGAATTGAACTCAGGACCTCTGGAAGAGCTGTCGGTGCTCTTAACCTCAGAGTCATCTCTCTAGCCCTATCCCCTTTTCTTTTTTAGAAATAGATTGCATTTCTAATCAATATCCTTTAAATAAAAACAAACATTTTAAATAATATATTGGGAATTTGAGCATAGCTCATACTACTCCCTGGGCCTTGATTAGTCTGTGGGAAAGAAAAATAGACCAGTGAATAAGTATCCTCAAACTTCTCTAGATTTTATTGTGAATTTACAAATGAGGTGGATCTTGTGTAAGAATTGAATTCACTGACCAACTATAAAGCAGGAATAGTAATAGCAGAAAGAGGGATAAGGAAGAAAGCTGGTGAAAACTGTCCTGCTGTGATAGTAGTTGATGTTAGCAATGAGGAGTGAGATAATCAATGTTACAAGGTCAATAAATATTATGACTGGCCATTTCTTGAGTCCACAGACCAGGCAATCAAGAATCTGGATAAAAACCTGAAATTTCATGAAACCAAATTAGAGTAGTTACACCATTTGAACCTAAGAAATAGAACTGGTTAGAATGGTGTGGGCCTGCCTAACCTGACTGTGTTTTCCAGGTTTAAGATGTACACCCCAAGGGAAATGGTATGAGCAGTACTTGGTGTCCTCTAATACAAATCCTTCATCTCTGGAGCACATGGCCATGAACCCTGTTTCAACTTTTTAACAAAATTCTTTGGGATTATATTTACATTATTATCTTTATGTCTCCCTGCTTTCATACCCTCCCATAGAAACTTCATTGTATTCTAATCCATGACTTCTTTTTTGTTTAACAACAGTTACTGTTTGAATGTGACCTGTGTTTGGATTCAGGACTTCCCAGCTATGAAGCAAGAGGTTGGTTGCACTGGACTTTGAGTATGTAATGTACAGTGCACCCATAGAAGCATGTGCTGTGGAAGAAAAACGGGAAGCGCTCTAGGAGATTAAAGTATATTACTAAACTGCCAAATTCCCTGGTTATTGTCCTATCCAATCATAGTGTGGAAGGACCCACCTGGGAGGATTTTTTCTCTCTGAGTCCTTTGAACTCTGCTCACCCAGTAGGGAAACTGCTAATGTCCTGAAGCCCAGCTGGGTGGTCCTAGCTGATAAGGGACTTTGGGGAGAGTTAGAAAACAAGAGCATCAGCAGAAGGTAGCTTCCAGGTTCTTTCCAGGATTCTTCTCTTGTTCTGCTCTAGGGAGCTGTAAGGAAGTCCACAAGCCATGCCATGGTGAGTGTAGCATATACATAGCAGGTGGCTGAGCTGTCATTTCTGCTGGGACTTGGATGAACCATGATCCAGACTGTTGTTTTGTTGGTCCATGTGGTGACATGGGCAGTAGTACTTGTCCTGTAAACCTTCCTGTGTATGGATTTCCTGGGTATATAGAGGCTCTGTAGCCCTATATGGGAAGATGTGCTTATAACATCACTGTCCAGTGTTCACACATGGCCAAGTTTTTAGTGTGTAGTGGGAAGACAAATTGGAAAACTGAAGGTGGTGTGTCTAGAAGTTCTGAACATTGCACTCCATATTCAGGTTTGTCTTATAAATATTACAAATGGTTTAGAAACTGGTTAAAATTGGTGATATGGATTGTCTTTCAGCAATACATGATTAGAATGCTTCTAACTTTGCTATAACCAGCTATAGTGGTATGATTTGGTGATGTTCAGTTCCCGGGACAAAAGCAGTTTCTGATCTGTAGAAATTTCTCTGGTATGCATGGTGTTGGGTGGGTGGATAGGGCACAATTCACATCTTGTGCCATAATCCATGTGACAGGAAGCATTCATAACTAATAAGAAGTCTTTGTGTCATGATTTGGGAGGTGGTTGTTGGCCTAAATGAAATCCTGCTACATGCCCCGACTCACTCTGTCTCAAACTGATTTTCTCCTTAGATATTACTATTGCATATGTATTTATTTGTCTATACACATAAATACATATGAGCTGCTGAGTCCATTTGGTATTTCTTCTATGTATATGATTTTAGTGCAGTCCAGTTTTTTTTGGATAACCAACTAGGAGGTTCATCCCTGGGAAAAACAATGCTCCCTCTCAATAGTCATTAGTTTCCTGTAGTTGTTGGTCTAGGGAGAAGATTCATTGGATCCCCTTAAACCTTCTCTTAGTCTATTTACTGGCCAAGTTTTCTCTTCCATGAGATCTTCTAACAGGGCCCAGGGTCTGTCTACTTTGTCAGCAGTGGCTTTAGGTTTCCAGCTTCTGTATGAATGCAGCTCTGGAGTAGGTCTCCTCTTCCAGAGTCCTGTGGTTGTAGTAGATGGGCCGCCCTGCTGTCTCATGTGGCCTTGAACTTAGAGCAGCTCTCCAGTTTAGCTGCCAAGCCCTCCCCATTCTGCTAATTACCAAAAAACTGATGTCACCACAGGATTCCATATCCTCTGAGTCAGGCTAAAATAATGTCTGGAGGGGTATTTCAGGATGGAGGAATGTCTGTGAGCAGGTTATGTGGGTGTGTCTATGAGGTACTTGCCTGGGGGATGCATGTGGAGATTGCAGTGCTTGTGAGGAGAGGACTGGAGGAATTTCTGTTAGTTTGCTTTAGGGAGAGGGTATGTTTAGTAGGTGATTTTTGGGCTTGGCCCAGGGAAGCAGGAATGCAGGGCTGCAAAGCTCACAGGCCTTGTGCACAAACACTGCTCTTCTCTTGCCTATCTCAAATATCTGTGGAGCTGAAGGAGGTGTTCATGGAGTGTCACCTAGCCTGATAATTTGCAGCCCTGGAACTAGTCCCTGGAAACCCCTGGACCTGGATCTAGCTGGACAAGGAGTCAACCAGGGCTGATAATGAAACCCAGAGATGTGAAGTTCATAATGTTGCTGCTGTAGTTGCTAGGAGTAGCTGGGTGCTGGGAACAATGCAAGAACAGCTTGCCATGGTCATAGAGGTGAGAACATGATGCAGGAAAAGTGAGACAGAATCCACCCACCTTTTTAAAGGATTTTCCTGCCATCAGATTGTCTTCTGATTCTTTATGTATAAGCCAATCTCCAGACCCTTGTTTGAGTCTATATGCCTTTCAAATACTTCTTTTCTGCCCAGCTGCCATACTTAGCTTTCCAGGGCCCCCATTGCCTCTGAGACTTCAGATACTGCTAGAGTCTTGGATGTTCCTGAGACAGCATGGGTGATCCTCATAGGTGAGTTTCTTGGTAAAACTGGAAATGTTATAAGGCAAATAATCCCATTACTGTTGTTGTGAGCCATTTGCTATTTTGTATTTAAAACTCTGTTATATTGGCTATTATGAGTATTATGGAGCTTGTTTATATTATAAATTATTGCTGTCTCTATAGATTGTGGTTTTGGTCTGTTGGAAAGAGTTGTGGTAATTACATTCAGAATGACAAAGACCTGCCAAACAACTGACAACAAGTGCTGGGGAAAAGTGGGAAAAGAGTAATGTCATGAGCAAGAAAGATATGTGTAGTTAGTGTGACAAAAATTATATTTTATGATGCTGATGGTCATCACACAAAGTTCACACTCCCGATTCCTAACTAAGGTCCTAGGTCTCCTTCCTCATGGCTGCTCACCTGCTAAGTATGTTTGCTGAAGGTCAGGTCTTGTCTCTAACAGATATCTTTTTGTGGTTCGGGATCCAAAGGGAGACTTTACAGATACAGGGTAGATCAATGTGTTGTCTCTCCATTGTACAGAGCATAACATTGCTCTTCAATTCTGCTTATGTACTGTCCAGTGTGTGTCATGGGGTTCTGGGCCTGTGTCTGCTTTCATTAGTGAGTGATGTCACTGGGTTCTACTTATCAGGTACAGCTTTGGGTGTAGTGAAGTTACTGACTAAGCAATTTTTACTTGTCTAAAAGATCTTTCTTATGATGCTCATTCCAATTAGTCTTCTGATTCACATATACATTTGACCATGAATAACAAATAATATACCAGGATTCCTTAGAATTAATAATGGTATATCTTTTCATTATGTACCTAAAATTGGGAAAAATAAAATTTTAACTTGTAAAAGTTATTGGCAGCAAAGTTATTAAAACAGTCATCTCAAAAAACATAGTTGATAGTGAAGAAGTGCACAACTAGACTCCAAGTTCACTTCGAGGACAAGGAGCAACCTTGTCATTATTTCCACATTGGGTTAAATGTAAGCTGAATATTTCACTTAATCTATCATGGGGCATTATGTGGGCCTACTAAAATTTTCATGGTCTAATAAATTATGGTATAGAAACAAACTTATACTTTTATTCTTTCTCAATAGAAGGGGTTCATTGTTTTTGCACACAGGACATATACTTCTTTGTGAATATTAATACTTAGTACATGTGGTAGTCTGGATGGAATTTTCCCCCATAAACTCATATGGATTGGCACTATTTGAAAGTGTGGCTTTGTTGGAGGAATTGTATCACTGTGGAGGTGGGCTTTTTGGTCTCATATATGTTTAAGCCTGTCCAGTGTCCCAGATTACCTGTAGATCATGGTGTAAATGCCCAGCTCCTTCTCCAGCACCATGTCTGCCTATATGTTGCTATGTTCACCATGATGATAATGGACTAAACCTCTGAAAATGTAAGCCACCCAAATTAAATATTTTTTGTAAGAGTTACCATGTTCATGGCATCTCTTCACTACAATAGAAACCTTAACTTAGGCAGTACAATATTCATTATTCTTTTTTTTTTTTTCGAGACAGTTTTTTTTTTTTTCTTTCTATATTGTAGCCACTGCTCGAATCAAGAGATACTGCTCTGCTGAGTGCTGATAGGTGCAACATGCAATGTTCATTATTCTTTAGAGAAGAAATACTATGAGAAACACAGCTAATTTTACATTTGAGAGAATCATATTATCTATAGCTTATGTAATTTCTCTTCATGTTTTATTAATATAAATCCTAGTAATCCACTATAGTCATTCTTTATTTCATGTAACATACAACAACAGACATTAAACTCAAAGTGTTGATGCACAATAAATAATGGTAAAATTGTTTTTCAAAAATCTCCTTTATTTTGATTCCAAGAAAATTAAAAATGGAGTGATATTCTAAATATTTCGTTACAATACTTGGAAAATTTTCAACTGTTTTAGAAAAATATTCTTAAAAATTCATTGGGTTACTGGTAGCTGGAATATTTACATTTATAGGCATTGTTTGAGCTTCCACAGTTGGATTCTTAGCATTAAAACAAAAACTGTAAATACCTCAATTTACAAATAAATTACTTAAAATGTTTCTAAATTAGAAGAAGTTCAAGAAAAGATGGATATTAATTTTGTAGAGTGATTGAATGGAGGGGAAACAACCTAGGAATGTAAACAGTATAAATTTTCTCCCACTTCTAGATCTACTGAAGTTTAAGGGAATATAAAGACCATTGTTTGAAAGGTCCTCTTGTTCAGAAAACTGTCATGCTTTGAATAATGGGTCAATGCTATAGAATGAAATATTATCTGGGATTTGTTTTAAAACATTCAATATATATTATCCATTAAACTATACAGTGTGAGGATTATGCTAGTTGGAGCTTTCCAATGAGATCTTGTCTCAAACAACAAAGCAAAGTATATTCAACTTGTGTTTGTGTGTGTGTGTGTGTGTGTGTGTGTGTGTGTGTGTGTGTGTTTCTGTGTGTTATTGAGGAATGTCTTACTATCATATTCCCTTCATAGACCAAAATGGCTTGAATTTAAGGAGAACTTCTGGTCTCTGCTACCATATTAAGCTATATTTTTTTCTGAGAATGATTTGACAGGGACCAGTGGCTGGCAACTGAAATGACTTTAAGAGCTATTGTCCTGAACCAAGAATCCACAGCTGAGTTTAAGCTGGGACACTTTAGTGCATTTTGGAAAAGGATTTCAGAATGAGACAATACAAATCCGAGTTGGAATTTTATTTTGAGACAGGATTTCTCCACTGTATCTCTGGCTGTTCTTGAACTCAGAATATAGGTAGGTTTGTTCCCAAACTCCCATATCTCTTTGTGTCACCACTGCCCAACTGTTGGAATAAAAGTTGTGTGCCACATCATCCAATTTTAACTCTATTATTTATTTGTTTATAACTGTTTGTATCTATGTCTTCCTTTATGTGTGGAAAGGCATGCATGTGTGTTGTGGGTTGGATTTAATGGTCAGAGAACATTTTGGGTATTCATCCTTTCCCTCCAGCATGTTTGAGACAGGGTCCCTAGTTTACTATCACATGTAAATAAACTTGCAAGGTTTCTTCTGTCTCCCCTTTATGTTGCCTTAAAATTACTGGATTAAAAGCATGCATTGTGGCAACTGTTTTTATAAGACAGAAGTAAATGGATAGGTTCAAGGTTAGTACTTTATTTGTTAAACTTTTTTCACAGCCTTGAAGTTAAGTAGAGATTTTTAAATGTAGGTGTTTTGAGGCAGTCTCACATTCTAACACTGTCTCACCTTGAACACCTTGAATGGGAACTTGAAGAGAGCCACCAGTTTCTGCCTAAAGTGGCCAAACCTATAAAAAGAGATTTTCATTATAGATTTAGCACAGATATTGGTAGGAAGAGGACTTTTGGAAAGTGTCATCTTGTGATAAGAGCCATTCTTAAGAATTCATGCAGAGCCCTGTTACAGTATTGGTGACTCTGTCAGTTCCTTTCTTAAGGAACTCCTCTCTTTGTTTGTGTGTCTCTCTTCTCTCTGTCTCTTTGTCTCTTTGTCTTTCTGTCTCTCATCCTCTCTCCCTTTCTTTGATACCACAAGGAGTAGAAGTAGCAAGACAGAGACATGACAGAAACATTTCATGGATAGAGCTATGTAAGCCTTTGGGAATGAAACTCACCTGTCTGAAACAGAGCTACAGGATTTGCTGTCTTCCCTCAATGTGTCAACATTTCAATCATACTTTTTTATTTTTATTTTTTCTTCTGTAAAACAATACATTCCACCTAAAGTTTCCCCTCCTTCCACCCCTCCAGGTCCTCCTCCTTTTCCCTTTAGAATAGAGCAGCTATCCCAGGGTTATCAACCAAAACCTGCAAAACAAGTGACAATAAGACTAGTCAGGAACCCTCCTATCAATACTGGACAAAGCAAGCTAATAGGAGATAAAGGATATCAAGAGCAGGAAAAAATTCAGAGACAAAACCCACACTTCCACTGTTAGGAGTTGCACAAAGACACCAAGCTATAAATAGTAACACATATGCAGAGGAACTGGTGTGCATATATGCAGGCTGTGATTGCTGTTTCAGTCTCTGTGAGCCTCTATGAGCCCTGCTTAGTAGGTTCTCTGGGCTGTGTTCTTTTAGTTAGAAAAAAATTCTTCAAAATCCATTCTGGGATTTTAAGCTGAGATTTTCCTACTTTTATTGTTATTAGTCTTATGTTTAGTCTCTTAATAGTGTTCCAGATTATTCTGGATCTTATGTTTCACAAAATCATTAGATATAACATTTTATTTCATTGATATAGCCATCTTTTCTATCATATCTTCAAAGCTTGAATTTCTCTATTCCATGTCTTGTATTCCTTTGCTGAACCTTGCCTCTGTAGTTCTTGTTTGAATACCTAGATTTTCATTTCTAGAATTCCTTCAGTTTGCATTTTTTAATTGCTTCTATTTCCATTATCAGGTCTTTAAATGCTTCATTCATTTCCATTAGGTGTTTGTTTTCCTTTGGCTTTCTTAAAAGGATTTGTTAATTTTTTCCAATATTACATTTATCATTTCTCTGCTTTCTTTAAAGGGATTCATTCATTTCCTCTTTAAGAACTCCTATTATCTTTATAATGTTTGTCTTAGTTGTCTTTTAACCATGATGAAATGTCCAGGTCTTGCTGTACTGGGACAGCTAGAATCTGATAGTGACATATTGCTCCAGATGTTGTTGATTATTTTCTTATCCTGGTGTCCATGTATCTGAATTTGAGGTGATTGTGGATCTAGGTGGTGATTTCTCAGTTTGTTTGTTTTTGGTGTTTTATTCCTTGGTTTATATTTGCTCTCTGGTCTTCTATTCTGTGTGGCCTATGTTTGAACAGGGGTTTGCATCCCAATTTGCAGGCTTGAAATCTTGCAGTAGGTGTGGCCTTTGTTCCAGCAATGAGTATCTGCTCAAGTTTGTGGATGCCAAAAAGGAAGAGAGGAGAAAGTTTGGGGATAAGTTTGAGGAGGCACTGAGAAAGTAGGGAGGTGATTGGGCAGGTGTCCTACATGACACCACGCACATTATATGTCTTTTGGTTAGAGAAAGAACATAACAGAAGTTGGAAGCTACAACACAGAGATGAAGAGAGAAGTGGGATTGAGGATAGTGTTGGGGGTTATTGAAAGAACACAGGAGGTTCAATAGTATGCAGGTTACATGGATTTCTGGTGGATGGAATGGCCTCTGGTCCAGTAGGCGGTCTTTATCTCAAGTTGTCTACCTGTTTTTCTTGATTGGCTGCCTGCATTTGAGCAGGGTTGAGGACATGGCTTTGGGAGTGTCAGCTGTCAGATTCATGGGCAACTGTGTCTTTGGACACAAATGGTGGTTGGAATAGAGCATAAGATTCTTGATATGTACAAAAATAACAGAACATTGGATTCTACAAAAAAAGGTGATTCAAGAGGGAATTTGCAGTCTATTGTATAAAGGTAAACATTTAAAAATTTAGCGACCAATAGATGGTTCAGCAAATAAAAAGGTATATGCCAACCAGTCTGAATTCAACTCCTGGGAAGCATGGTAGAATAAAGGCATTGAACTCTAGTAAACTATTCCCATCCACCATCTACATGTGAGTTACAGTGTGTGCACAGCTGAGTGAATGCTATGTGTGTGAGTTCATATACAATAACTATGTGTTGAAAACATAAAAATGAAATATCATTAGTCAGAAAGAAACAACAAAAATCAGAACTCATGTGAATGAGTTCTGAATCTCAACCCATACAGCACAAGAGAATGCCCAGCCAATACTAATAAAATTCAACCTGAACAAACCATACAAAAGAACCAGTGAAACACTTAGTTCTATAAAAGGATCACCATGTATGACACAATCCTTTACTTAGAATGATACCACTTCAAGATAAAAGACCACAAAAATGGAAGGATGAATGGAATGTCACAATTAGCTGGGACAGAGTCCAGAAGCTTCAGAAACAAAAATCACTGATGCTGGGTCAGGGGGCAGAGCTCAAGTCCTCTCAGCATGGCACAGCTAACAACTGACCTGGAGAGTAGTACAGTCTCTCAGCTGTGATATGGGCATCACGTTCAAAAGTGGCAATATATTCAGTCTTTCCCTAGTGTTATTGATACTGTGGTTCCAACATATTGGAGAGCGTCAGATAGGGAATTTGGTCAACTGATATGGAAGAGGACAAAACAAAAGAGAACAGAACACACAGTATACACTTCTGCCCAACTCCCACTGAGGTATCTATAAGTGTCAACCAAGAGCTTGTCACAGTGAAAAGGCCACATTGGCATGCAGAGAATGGGAGGAAGAAGGCCACATGTGACCCAACGAGGTGACAAAGAGAATGACTCACTTGACCTTTGCAGGGGGCACTCCTACTTGTAAGCTGTTGTCCCCACTGTGATCGTACATTAACCCTGAAAAGCAAATGTGCAAAAGGCAAATGGTGCTGGACTTTGAACTTACTCCCTCAAGGCTGTTCAATGCACCTCTCTAATAGTGGCATGCAGGTGTGTGGTGTGTGACTGATCCATCTCCATCATTGAACTGCAGCTTCAGAAAGAGAAGCAGTGATTGATTGCCAAATGATTCTCACAAAAGACTCAATTCCCAGAAATACTGCTGCATGGACAAAAAAATAAACAATTGACTGTCATGAAATTGGTGATGAGGCTGAATGTGTGTGTGTGTGTGTGTGTGTGTGTGTGTGTGTGTGTGTGTGCATATGAGTAAAGTGATGAATTAAACACAAGTGGGTTGAAAGTTAAACACGCTAACATTATACAAGGAAATGGCACTGGACCTAACCTTGACCCAGCTACTTGTTCTTACCTGATCTTTCTGTGTCTAGGGTCTCTGACCTTTTCTTTTTGGCCAAAAGTAGAGAAAAGGGAATTCCAGAAAGAATCATGCTATTTCTGAAAACTCCAACAACTAAACAAATCCATAAACCTGTAGTTAGAAAACAGATTCCCCATCTGTCCTTATCTGACATTCCCCATGAAAATGGGGAAACATCAGCAAGTAGAGGACAAATCCCCTCTGAGTGAGGGTAGCAGACACTAGTGGTGTAGCAGGCCTATGGCAATGGACCCCTGCCCAAGACCCTGCATGATACCGATCTCCTGTGGCACACTGGACTTCTAAGGGTCATGACTCATTTGGAGATGGAATGACTCTTTCACAAGGGAGGCATCTCAGATACACTGCATAACAGATATTTACATTATGATTGATAACAGTTGTGCTTACAGTAATGAAGTAGCAAGAAAAATAATTTTATTTTAAATGTCATATGAGGAATTGTATTTAAATGGTCATGGCTTTAGGAAGGTTAAAAATAGTCATTCTAGAGCTATTAAGAATGACAATATGGAGATGTGTGTAGCTAATAGTCTCTTTCACTATTGGCAATGCTGAGAACGAGAAACGTAAGACAAAGCACTACTTGCTAGGGAAGCTTGCTAAGAGGCAGAAAGGCTGGAGCCAGTGCTTTAGACTCTGCAGTACAGCAACAAGGAAAAGTGCCAGAGAGATGGCTTGAGATCATTTAATTTCTCTGAGGCCTTGGTGTTGTCATTCTTTAAGCTCTGCATGTGTGACATGACCTGCTTATGTTCAATCTTGAGCTTTTCATAGAAGGATTTGGCAGGTGGTAGGTCCTGGACATAGAGGTTAAAGAACTCTATGAATATAGGCCCTAAGTATCACAGAAATTCAGGCTGTATTCCAGACACTGGACGTCAGGAGTGCCACATCCTGTTTCCTAAGTACTGGGTGCTTCTGGTATTTATTAAACTTGCTATTGTAGGGAAAGGGGGTTGACTAAAGAAACTCATCCTGACCCTGGAGTCCAGAACTAGGGAAAGAAGACTCAGATCAGGGCAGAAAGAAACACAGTTTGGCTCAGTCAGATCAGAGCCATCTCTGTCCCTGGCCAACTGACTTGTGAAACCAACCAATCACAGAGCAGGACAGTAGAACCCTGGGCATGAAGTCAAACACTGGTTGACTCCATCCCAAAAACATCTTGAGTAATCTGTCCTCCCTGGTCAGTTAGAAAAAAAGATGTTTTTCTTCACCCTGGTAGAGGCAGATACTCTCCTGGACTCCTCCTTCCTAAATAAATCTCTTTCTCAAAAGAATTTTGCATGTGAACTCTTCATTCACTGGCATAGAGAAGATTCTTGTTGAGACATCCCTCAGTGGACAAAAAGAGAAGAGATAGCTGAAAGAACAGAGTAAGGAGGAGCTGGACAGAAGCTCTTTGCTGAGACATCACTTAGTGGACAGAGCACTAAAGAGCTAAAAAGTAACAGTTTTTTTCCAGAGCTGAAGGACACTGCTACATTTCTGCAGGAGTTTTCCCTTTTTCAGAGTGAAGCAAAAGAAGCATTATCTTAGGCCAGAGAATCAGAGCTCTGCTAGGAAGATCCCTTAAGAGGGAGCAGTATTGCTATATCCTGAGGAGAGATCATCCGCCATCAGTTCCAGGCCTGAATTTTCCAAGAAGTCAGAAATATTTCTCTTCCAGGGTTGGGCTGTTTTTTTGCAGTCCAGCTCTAAGACAAGTGCTAAACAGCTCCAGGTCTCTGAAACACATTCAGGACAGAGCTGTTGTGAGCAGCTTGATGTGTTCAGGAAACCTCTCCCTCCAGGCCTGAACTGTCTCTTTGCAGTCCCAGTCATCAGAGCTGTGACTAATCAGATCAAGGTGTTGCCTGACTTCCCAGGTAGTCAGGACACTTTTTCCCAGAGTTGTTGCAGCAAATTTACTTACATTGTTGGTGCCAAAACTGGGGAACAAACCCACAGAGTGGCATACAATTTACTTACACTTATTCTGACTCTAGGCCAGCAGAGGGAGGCTGTTTAGATGATGGGAGGTGGAGTTGCATGAGCTCTCTCAGGAGGTTTGCTGAAATAGCTATCCAAGAATTTACTTAGTGTCTAATCCACAGGTGAGTACCCTCCAGAATCTGTGAAGATGTTTCTCCTGTATAAAAAAAACAAAATCTCCATAATCGTACTTGTGAAAATGTAGAAAAAAATAACATGAACAGTTTTGAGAATGGGACTCAACATCATGACAGATTTATAAACTCCCCAAGGGTATATCTATGTATCATGAAAATAAGTACACTGGCAGAACTATAATGCTCAAAGTGGTGCTCCCAATTTTCACCAAGGTATCACCTGGGAACTGTGAGATAGGGAACTGCTCATGCCCAACCACAGATCCTTGATTGCGGGGACTATTGGGAAATACATGCACAAACACATCAAAAAATGCATAACACATACACATGTGTGTGCAAGACCCGAGAGTCAGAGAAAGAGACAGTTAGAGAAACAGAGAAAGGGAGACTGAGTGAGAATGGGAGACCTCTATCAATTGGATGCTGAACAAATGCATGCAGGTGTTCGTCTCAGAGAGGAATAAAAGGAACAGGAATCAGTCTCAGTCCACATATCCACACATTTAGATGTGTGACTAGGCCTCTCCAACTGCTGCTTGGAGAATCAAACACACCAGGCCTTTCCAAGCAAGAAACAAAACAACTCAAACTCACAGCAACTAACATCTCATACAAGCCAGCACTTGAAAGAATCTCTTCAAATGCATCCTGGGAACTTACATACTACTGCCTCAGTCCATGAGTACTATGACTCATGCCACAGGCTCTGTTTTTGTTTCTTTTTAGAGGAAGCAGAGTAGTCTTTGTCCTCATGTCATTCCTCTCCACATTTGAGGTTCTGCATTTGCGAAGAGTTCAGAGACATGATTTTGTGCAAAGGCATACCCTGAAGATACAGCATACCAGAAACATAAACTTTGTATAAAATGAAGTAATGATGACAGAGTTGACCTAAGATTGAAACCACAGGGTTTGAAAGAATGAATACCTATTCTTCATGATCTCTTCTGTGATAAAGATAAGGCCATCTCACTGCTAATTTCTTTTAATGGTCATTTGCTGTGGCTGACTGGTCTGCCTCTGCACCTTCTGCTTCACCTGCATCTTGATAAGGAAGGTTTGCTGGGAGGGTGGCTCCTTGGTGCTCCTTGTGGGTAAATGAACACAAATTAGCTTGCAGTATGACAAGGCAAAGAGGATGGAAAGACCACCCTTGAGTCCTAATCAAATGTTTGAGAAAGCTTGTTTACCAATGATTCAGTGACATCCCAAATTATTTTGTTCCATGCTTCAGATTCCCCTGTTGGGGAATTCAGCTCTCTCCTCTATTTGAAGGGAAGTGGTTATCTCAGGTATTTGGTTCTCCCTGCCCTCATAACACATGCTCCCAGTCACCAAGGAGATAGCCTCTTCAGGCTTATTCACAACTTGGCTGCAGAGTCCACAAGCCTGTGGTTTTACAAGTCAGGAGAAAATTGCCATAGTTCACAATCACCCCAGTCATTTATAGTTTCCCCAAATATCTTGAGAGGTCACTAACCATATAACTATTGATGGAGAAGACATATAAGGGCAGAACATGGTCACCAAACTCAACAAGAAACCTCACTGACAACTCAGGATACACAGAGCAGCTGGTAAGTGTAGTGGGCAGCCATTCCAGCTTGGATCTGGAATGCTGAACGGTGAAGGTGGACTGTGCAGAGCTCCGGAGAACACCGCTGGATTGTGATACACCTTCCCCAGACCCTGCGACCTACCTTTCACTTAATTTGTGAGTTATGCCATTATATAAATATCCTTTTAACTACGTGGAGTGGCCAAAATAATTTCTCCAATATCTGGCGCTCAAGTGGGTCAAACTCCAAAGGCCTGGGCAGCTCCTGACCTCTCCTCCCTAACTGGCGGGTACCTAAACCCGCCTGCAATGTTCCATATAACCAGGAAACACCTACACAGTTCCATTCCCGAGAAAGGGTGCAGCTAGTCCGATCTCAATTCCCTAGCTTAGACACAGACCAGCGAAAGAGGCAGGGGAGGGCTAGCTCCGATTTCCGCCATCTCCGCCATTTCCTCCATCTCCGACTCCAGCCAAGATCACCAGCAGGCCCTGTTTTGGAGCTGTACCATCGCCACCTGCTGGCTGAAAAGTGCTACTGCATGCCCCAAAACCCACGAAAGGTAAGCATATTGTTTCAAGTAAAGGTACTTGATAATTTTACACCCTAAAATTGACTAACAAATTTTGAGTAATTCGTGTAACATGGCCAACAACAGTAGCTCACAAGAATTTAAAAACCTTTTTGCCTGTATGATGAATGACATCTTCCTGGAAATATACGACATTCCTAAGGCATATCTGGGCTATACCATTTTGGTATTCATCATAATAATTCACAGAGTGTTCAAACACTGGTTTAAGAACAAAGATGAGTCATTATTGGGACTGATACAGGCTTTAAAAGATAGCAATGAAGGCTTACAGAAAAAGATTCTTTCTCTAGAATCTGCTAATCAGGATTTACAAAACAGGCTTGTACCCAAAATTGATTTTATTGATAAAAAATATGAATATTTAATGGATAGAACACTAACTCTCCAGAGTGAAGTTGTGGCTACTCAGACAGTATATAAGGAAGAAAGATTATCATTAACTGATAGGATAAGGTAAATGGAATCATGTGTTTTTGAGGAACATAAAAACTTCTATGATTCCATGAGAAATCTGGAGTCCCTTGCAAGTGAGGAGGTTCACTCCCTAGACCAGACCCTAGGTGCTCATTTGCAAGCCCTAGAAGAAACTCTCAGTAAACATGACAAGGGAACTAATAAGCTGAAGGTCAAGACCATAGAGGTTGTAACATCTCCAAATGGCTCTCATACAATGGCTTATCCTGTTATCGTCCATGAGAAGCCAGCAGATGACACACACCCTAGCCATATATGACATATACATTACAACCAATTTCAACAAGGGACTTTAAAAATATAAAGGAAGCAGTAGTTACGTATGGGATACACTCCACATATGTAAGACAGATGTTAAATTCGTGGTCTACCTCACATAGAATCATTCCAGATGACTGGCATAAGTTAATTTCAGCTGTTCTAGAATATAGCCAGCAGTTACAGTGGAAAAGCTGGTTGAGAGAAGAGGCAAAAATTTAGAACAACAAGGTAAAATCAGAGGTTTTGTGATCTTCTCCCAAGATCAAATACTTGGTGAGGGATGTTTCACTGACAGGAATGTACAAGCCACTTATGATGAGCATACAATATCCCTATGCCGTAGAGCAGCTCTAAATGCTTGGGAAAAAATTCCAGAACCTGGAAAACCAACTGAGGTATACACAAATATATTTCAGGGACCGCATGAACCCTTCACTGATTTTTTACAAAGATTGAACACAGCTATAACAAGAGCTGTATCAGACAAAGAATTGAGAAAAGTATTAACTGAGTCCTTGGTGTTCGACAATGCTAATGCAGAATGCAAAAGAATACTTACACCATTAAAGATCAGATCAGCTCCTTTGGAAGAATGGATTCAATATACTAATGGTGTTCAGTCTCTTAACTACAGTAATGAGGCTTGGACAGGAGAGACAAATCCCAGAGGTGAAGAAGGCCCCAGAGTACCAAATGTTTTAAATGTGGTACACCAGGTCATATAAGTAAAAACTGTACATGGGGTACTCCTAGAAGTAATACTCCTAGGAATAGCCTAAACAGGAGACCCCAACCACCTCCTGGATTATGTAGAATATGTGGCAAAGGCCGACATTGGACCAGTGAGTGCAGATCAAAAATAGATATACAAGGCAACCCTTTACTGGTGGGAAATGCCTCAGGGGGCCTCTTGCAGGCCCCCAAACCAAATGTAGTATGAACATTCCCAGTCACTGTGGAAGAAATTCCGCTGCAGGACAACTGAATAAACCAATGCCTAATGTAAAAACTGATACTGCAATGGATGATAAAACAGCTTTGATAGATGGATCACAGTTTACAAAGAACACTATAAAACAAATATTTTGGCAGACTTCCATAAATGAACAATGACCAAAGCTTAGAATTCGAATTAATGGCCTGGTTGTGGAGGGCCTGGTAGACACAGGTGCAGATGTGACTATAATTACACCAAAATCATGGCATCCGAATTGGCCTCTTCAAGAGGTAGATGTCCAACTTTTAGGGATTGGCACCCTATCTCAGATAAAGCAGAATTCGAGATGGGTTGAATGCATAGGGCCAGAAGGATAAAGAGGAATACTGAAGCCATATGTAGCAAATGTAGCAGTAATTCTTTGGGGCCAAGATCTGTTACAACAGTGGAATACCCAGATTAAAATTCCTACACTTTCAGAAAAGGAATACAGACCAATGCATGTTTTTAGGAATAATATCATAACATGCTATAAAAATCAGTCACCAACCATTCAGCCTGTTCACAAACAGAGCATGACTGTTGTTGAACTCTCAGAAGTACCAACTGCCTTACCTTTAAAATGGCTTACTAGTAAACCTGTCTGGGTTGGACAATGGCCTTTGACAAAAGAGAAGCTACAAGCTTTAGAACAGCTGGTTCAAGAGCAGTTAAATGCTCAACACATTGAAGAATCTACCAGCCCTTGGAATTCTCCTGTATTTGTTATTTTAAAAAAATCTGGTAATTAGAGAATGCTGACAGATCTGAGAGCTATTAATAAAGTAATTCAGCCAATGGGCTCTCTACAGACTGGGATGCCCTTGCCCTCTCTGCTACCCAAAGAATGGCCTATAATAGTTATTGACTTAAAAGACTGTTTCTTTACCATACCCTTACAAGAAAATGATAGAGAAAAATTTGCCTTCACAGTACCTAATTATAATAATTCTCAGCCAGTCAAGAGATATCAATGGAAGGTTCTCCCACAGGGAATGTTAAACTGCCCTACTTTGTGTCAATACTTTGTGCAGAAACCATTAGAGATAATTCGTGCAAAGTTTCCACAATCCATAATTTATCACTATATGGATGATATCCTATTAGCTGATCCAAAGTTAGATACATTAGAAAGCATGTTTGAAGAAGTAAAAAGAGTTTTGCCTCGCTTGGGACTGCAAATTGCTCCTGAAAAAATACAAAGAGGAGATTCTATTAATTACTTAGGATATAAGATAGATCTACAAAAAATTAGACCCCAAAAGGTACAACTAAGAAGAGATAGATTGAAGACTCTTAATGATTTTCAAAAGTTATTAGGAAGCATTTCCAACTTACTGGGTATCATGGGAATACCCAAAGATGGACTACAAAATTTGGCTAATACTCTAGAAGGGGACTAAGAATTAAATAGTCCAAGAGAATTATCAGCCAAGCTGAGAAGGAATTGGCTCTAGTAGAAAAGACAATTCGAGAAGCACATGTGGATCATGTGGATCCAGAACTTAAATGCATTCTTGTGATATTCCCCTCCAGACATTCCCCAACAGGTATTTTGATGCAGAGGAAAGATACTATATTGGAATGGATATTCCTACCACGTAGACCAAATAAGAAATTAAAGACTTATATAGAAAAGATCTCTGATTTAATTCAAAGGGTAAATTAAGACTTTGCCAGTTGACAGGAATGGACCCAGCAGAAATTGTAGTACCTTTAACTAATGAGGAAATTTCATCACTATGGAAAGATAATGAATACTGGCAGAGAGCCTGCAGTAACTTTTTGGGAGAGATTAACAACCACTGTCCCAAAATCAAGAGAATAGAATTCATAAAAAAGACTGAATGGGTCCTTCCTCACATTGTATGAAAAAAGCCAATTTCTGGAGTCCTCACATTCTATACTGATGCAAATAAATCATGGAAGGCAGCATATAAATCAGGAGACTTAAGTAAAGTGGTACAAAATCCATACAGCTCTGTACAAAAAGCAGAACTGTATGCCATTCTTATGGTACTGATGGACTTCACAGAACCCCTCAATATAGTCACTGACACTCAATATGCAGAGAGAGTCGTTTTACACATTGAAACTGCTTAATTTATTCCTGGTAATGCAGAATTAACTTCATTATTTATACAATTGCAAGAAATCATCAGAAAAAGGAACATCATATATATATATATATATATATATATATATATATATATATATATATCACATATCAGATCCCATACAGGTCTGCCAGGAGCTCTAGCACAAGGTAATGATGAGATTGATCAGTTACTAATAGGTAATGTGCTAGAAGCCTCAGAATGTCATAAGAAACACCATGTAAATAGCAAAGGTTTGAAGAAGGATTTCTCCATCACTTGGCAACAGGCTAAGGATATTGTGAAAAAATTTTCTACTTATTCCATCTATAACCAAACTTCATTACTTGCAGGGAGCTGACCCGTCCACCAGGCCAGGTTATTCGAGGGTCTCGAGGAGGGACTACCTAGGAATCAATGGGGAGCGAGAGGGAAAGGAGACCAAGTGCATGAAGAAAGACAGAGTCAGTCTGAGTTGCGTCAAGGTCTCAGTTTATTGACTGGTGTTAGAGCTTATAAACAGGACTTCGGGTAGGGAGGGGGAGCAGGAGTGAGGAGAGGACAAAGAAAATTCCTAAGGAGGGTCAGCAGGAGGTCGCTTTGGTCCCAGGCCCCTGCAGCTAGCTGATTTAAAGAGGTTTATTTAATCCTACATTCCTAGGTTAGACTAAAAGCCTCCTATTTACAGGAGGCTTGATAAATCGTGGAAGGTTACACAGGTTCAAGACACAGCTGTCCAGAGTTGGTCCCCAACAGTTCCCCCTCTTTTCTCAAAAATGGACCAAGTCCATGTGATCGGGGTTGCGGCGTTGCGGCGGTCCGAGAGAGCCTCTGTCTTAGGCTATACAGGGGGACTCCCACGCATGGCAGGTGCCATGTTGAGCCGGTCTCCACGACCTCTGTATGCTGTTGACTCTGGCGTGGGCCCTGTACTATTCCCGTCATTGAGTACTCTCTAGCAAGACCGTGGGGACGTTAGGGCTTTAGGACACTGAATCTGAGTCCTTGATGGGGCTCCTGGCCGGCCTTCTCGGAATCTACTCTGTGATAATGAATGGAGAGGTGTTGTGGTAAGGCTGAATCAATCTGATTTTTGATAAACCGAGTCAACCGCTGAAAGGCCCAGGGACCAAAGGTAATGAGAAGGAGAAGGAAAATAATCAGGGGGCCAGGAGGGTGGGGATCAGGGTAGAAAGCCAAGGGGATTCTTTAAAGCTTCTATATAGAAGGGCAAACCCTGCTCCTAAGAGCAAGAGCCGCATCTTACTGCAGCCCCATAACGGCTAATAAAGGAAAAACCCACAAGATTACAATTCCCATACAATTTCATTTCACAAGATCATGGTCTGGGTACAGAGTGATCACAGACGGGTAATTTGCATCAACGGGTACATTTTTCCTGAAACCTCAAGGGGGGGGTTATCAAGGCGGAGTGGAGTTTACACAAAGTTCACAGTGGAAAGTTCCAGTTCCTGGAACACCTGTAACTATCCCAGTCACAGTTGAGCACATCTCTTAACAGAAATCTCTTTACATTGTTAAATGGTTGCAGGGGAGATTGAACAATGGCTAAGTCAGGTTGCTCTTGGAACTAGATTTTTAGTTTTTATTTTCCTGGTGCTTGAAGTTTTCTCTTTTCCTGAGGCTTGGGGGTGTAAGCCTGAAGGGCTAGAGTCTTTCATTCCCCCATTTTCTTTTTGGCAAATTTTAATCTTAAAATTATGGTATTGCATTAGTAACTCATGGCCTATTTTAGTAACTCATGGCCTGTAATGGCCATGCATAGTTCATGTATAATTAGCCATCTTGTCTCTATGCCAGGGAGCTTTCTTTTGACCCAGCATTTCAGCCTTTTTTGAACAAGGAAAATGGGAAGATGTATTCTCTTTCTGGAACTGCTTCAAGCTGGCATTGGGGCGTCATTATCAGGGCCCCTCCCCCAAAAGGCTGAAAAGCTGGTCAAAGACTGGGCAGGGGGCATTTGTCAGTAGCATGTAGCTGCCTGACCCCATAGGGACAGAGAAGAATCATGTTAGCTGGGCTGGTCCACGTTAGCCTATAGCACGTCCGGAGTCCACAGTCGTCTGGAGCAGTGGAGTCAGGAACTGAAACTTGGAGGTGTCTGCCAGCCAAGTAGAAATCTGTTGAGACAGATTTAAACTAGGAACAGAGGTTAAAATTTATGAACTTCTTTGAAACCTTAGGTCCATACCCTTAGTGATGGGGAAAGCACTAATCCCAAGACCAGGAGAGAGGAAAAATACCATCTTTAGGAATACTTATCTGTGGTTCTTTTGACCTCTGTGGAGTGGATCTATGTTTTTATGACTCTTTTGATCCTTTGATGCCTTTTTGCAGAATGACATAAAAGTTTTAGATACATTAGTATTACCAATCCGTACTGAAATCCATATTTTAGACAAAGCAGATAATGGGTATCTGTAAAACAGCAGAAGTAGACTTATACCTTTGAGTCCCAACAAGAACTACAGGTTTGGGCATTTTACTTCTGTCCAGAAAGCCAGGTGTAAGTTGGACAGAGATTTTGGCCTGGTGAAAAGCACTTTTAGGTTTACATTTACACATATCTAGATGACATTTAAAACAAATCCAAAATGTTGAGCTTGTGACTGAACAGTAAGTGGTCATTGCTCTATCAGCTCATCAGGACTCCTAAATGTTAAGCTCTGAACTATAGAACAGGAGAGTAATCTGAAACATATCTTATTTTAGTCTCATATCCGAACCTTTATAATTTATTTAAATATTTACATCTTAGAACATTTTCTTTTAAAGTGAGCTAACAGGCTAGCTATGGCCTTGCAGAAGGATCTGGTTGACGCTGCCATGATGACAAAGTTAGAGCTAGCCTAGCCATCAGTACTATCAGAAATCTGAGAAGGATAAACTATATCTGAGTGCAGACCAAGAAGCATCCAATCCTATAAATTACAGTGATCAATCCCTACCCAGGTCTCCATAGCATTGGAGGTACCAGTCAGAATAACATCAATCTTCTACCACCATCAAGCCCATAAGGCAGAGTACCTTTCCTGTGAAATAGGGACACGGAAGACTGACAGTGTCCTACTACTTGTCCATAGTCTGGGCTGGGTCCTGGAGGCAGGCGTTGCATTGGGGCATCTTGCCCTGTGGTCAGTGTCATTCGCAATTCAGGTGGCATCTTCTTGTCATTCCATATCTTCTTTGGAGACCTTGGGAGTCATTGCTAGGAGCTGGGGAGCTGGGAGTCTGTTTTCGATAGTAAGTTTTTAATCAAATAATTTAAATGTCATATTCATCAGATCATTGACAGGTTTGAGGACCATTATCTATTAAATGTATCTGAGCCAAACAAATCTAGGCCTGATCTTGAAAATATCTCTAAGTTTGGTAACAATGACCAGGCTAATTTGTTTTTCTATAGATATATTATTCAAATATACCTCTCAGTTTGTTTTTATTTAAATAGAACCGTTTATGCTTTAAACTAGTATCTGGACAGCCAGATGACTAGTATTAACTTGTATTCCTTAACACAGAAGGACATGCATGCAAACTCAGACATTCAAAACCAAACATACATGTGGCCACATTTTCATTCATACCTGCAGAGTAGACAGACATTTTTAAAACTATGACCCTTTGGAGTCTCCATGTAACAGCAGAATAGCAAGAGAAAGAAATCTGAAACATGTTTACTTAAACTTTAAAGTTATACCTTAAAGTTTCATTATATTTTTTTTCAAACCCTCATGACATGTTTAAGCCTTTAAATTTTTACATTTTAAACTGTTTCCTCATATCAAAAATCATTTATTTAAACTTTTATCTTAGCCAACAATAATTTGAAACCAATTTTCTTAAATGATGGCAAGTATTTGTAACACATTGAACTCAAATGACCAAAACCCATGTAAATTTTTATTTTTCCTGTGGAAACAAAAGCATAATTTTCCTAGTATCTTGAACTGGTAATTTAACATTTCTTTTTTAAGCAATATCAGTGTTATGCCCAGATCGCGTCCCCAAAGAAGCCATCAGAGACCTCAGGTACAGAATGCAAAAGCAAGGTTTATACAAATGAAGTTTACAAGCCTCGGCAGGGGGGCTGGTTCCAAACCTCTCACATACAGCAGGGAGGTTGGAAGGAGCACAGGCCTTTCTTTGTGAGGCTAATACAGACCACATAATTCATTTCCCACCGCCCGCGTCCCTCTTTAGGTTCATATCAGTAGTTTTTTATGTTATCTTAATTTCTCATTCGTTTAGCAACCGTGTTTAGAAGTTTTATGAGCTGTCTCCCGAGTTTGGGGAGTTTGGGGAGTTTGGGATGTTTTATGACCACTTAGTCTCTGTCAGATGGTCATATATCCTAACTCTGTGTTTTCTTAAGTTTCTGTAGTTGATAAAGCCACCTGGAAAAAGGTGTCTAAGTTCTTATCTACATTTAAGAATCCTGGTTTTAGCTTCTCTTTGTCTGTAGGGGATGAAGTTGGGGGGGGTTACTGAGGTTTCACAATCAGGACAGAGAAGGGTTAACAAGAGAAATTCCTGGCTGGCAGAAGAGACTTTGAAGTTATCACAGTAAAGGAAGGGAGGGGGAGCAGTGGTCATAAAGTATGTCCTTGGCTGCCAGTGTTCCTGAATAAAAAGTTTTTGTTAACTCCTCTGACTAAAGTCAGATTCTCTGTTCATTGTTCACACAGTTTTGTCAGTTGCAGGCAGCCATTGCCCTGTCCAGAGCAGGACATGAGAATCTTAGCCCGTCTGTACCCAGAGCACGCACCCCCACCTTCGTGAGAGCAGCCAGCTGCCTGCAGTCCTGATATCAAGAGAGCTAGGGAGGGAGGGAGGTGGTCCTCGCTGTGCCTCTCTCTCCTTCTCCCCAGGAAAATAAGGGAGGTGAGTAGCAGAAACAGATGACATTTACACAGACAATCCAAGTACCGGCACATCAGCACTGAGATGATGATGGCCTCACTCACAGCAAGTGAGCCCCTTGATTGTGGCTCGCACATCCCTCCAGTGGGCTAGGCAAAGGTCTAGTGCAGAAGAAGGGGACTGTCCCATAGCGTCCGTCACAGTCAAGTCAACAATGAGAACAGTTAACACACTACACACAAGACCAAGGGCACACAAAAGAAAAACTTTGCCCCAACGAGACAACCAACAAAGCTCCAAAAACAATGACAGCCTGATGTGCTCTGTGGAGAGTGACCCTCCAGGCTCAATCACACCAAAACCAATCGAGACTTGAGGATCTCTGTCCTTGATCAAACAGACATCAGGGGGCTTTCACATCCCTGTTAGTCAGACATGCACCTTATTTCTTGGAAGAGAAACAGAGTGTAAAGTAACAATGACCACAATAAAACATACAAAAAAAACCCCACAAAATGGCTCTAACAATTTCCCGGGACAAAATACAAAGTGGCACTTCCTCCCACCATGGGGGAAGGTACCCAAAGATGCTCCTCTCCTGAGCACTCCCTGGAGGAGACTCCTAAAATCAAATGGTCACCTCTGAGGTGGCCCCAAATGGCTCGGGACTAGGGGGTCCCTTGCCCAAATCAGGGAATGAGACGTCTCTCTTTCCCTCCCAGGATCACTGTCCGGACACGTCTGTCCCAGTGAGAGCCTGCAAAGTACAAATCGAGCCTGCAAAGTACAAATCAGTCGACCAGCACAAAACATAAGGAGACAAGACAGAGACAGAGACAAGACAGAGAGCGCTCTTACCGGTAGATGTCAATAAACCTCTGGACCCTTGAGGGTCCCGGTGGGGTCTTTTGGTCTTTTGTTCAATGTGATTTGTGACAACCTCACTCTTACCGTCTTCTGGGATGGACACATCGTTTAATAGGTCCTCAGCAAGTGCCAGAATATGTGACACCCTACTATCCTTTTCTGAATCCTTTAAAACATCTCTGATTACTCCATAGAAACTAAAGAATGCATCGGGGACATTCTCTCCGTCCTTAAGCAAGTTATTGATATCCTTTCCGACTTTATTCCATGTCAAAGGGTGGATGCCTGGGCCATTAATAACCAGCCAGGGACATTTTTCTTCCACAAGACAGAAAAACTTAATTAAATCTTTTTTTTCTTTCTTTTTGACTCTTATTCCCCTCTCCCTGAAATCTTCATTTCCTTAATGAAGAGAGCCTCTTTAGAGAGTACTTTACCCATTGATTGTTGGATGGCACTTACCTCAAGGGTGCCCGCTGTGCACGAGTGATGTTGTTGGGGCACCTCTACCCTAGTGAGTCTGGCCAGACCCCGTTTTCTCTTTGCCGTCCAGTAGTGAGCCGCCATGCCTCGAGCCCCACGTTCGGGCGCCACTTGACCCATCCAGCAGGCCAGGTTATTCGAGGGTCTCAAGGAGGGACCACCTAGGAATCAATGGGGGGCGAGAGGGAAAGGAGACCAAGCGCGTGAAGAAAGACAGAGTCAGTCTGAGTTGCGTCAAGGTCTCGTTTATTGACTGGGTGTTAGAGCTTATAAACAGGGCTTCAGGTAGGGAGAGGGAGCAGGAGGAGTGAGGAGAGGACAAAGAAAATTATTAAGGGAGGGTCAGCAGGAGGTCGCTTTGGTCCCAGGCCCCTTCAGCTAGCTGATTTAGTACAGGCTCCAAGAAGTTTATTAATCCTACATTCCTAGGTTAGACTAAAAGCCTCCTATTTACACTAGGCTTGATAGATTGTGGAAGGTTACACAGGTTCAAGACACAGCTGTCCGGAGTCGATCCCCAACATGACTTGTTGAGTTTGGTGACCATGTTCTGCCCTTATATGTCTTCTCCATTAATAGTTATGTGCTTAGTAACCTGTCAAGATATTTGGGGAACCTCTAAATGACTGGGGTGATTGTGAACTATGGCAATTTTCTCCTGACTTGTAAACCCACTGGATTGTAGACTCTGCAGCCAAGTTGAATTCTGACTCTTCACCTGTGAATAAGCCTGAAGAGGCTATCTCCTTGGTTACGGGGAGCATGTGTTATGAGGGCAGGGAGAACCTAATAGCTGAGATAACCACTTCCCTTCGAATAGAGGAGACATCTGAATTCCCCAAAGGGGGCATCTGAAGCATGGAACAAAATAATTTGGGAAGTCACCGAGTCATTGGTAAACAAGCTTTCACAAACATTTGATTAGGACTCAGGGGGTCTTTCCATTCTCTTTGCTTTATTATACTGCAAGTTGATTCGCATTCATCTACCCACAAGGAGAACCAAGGAGCTACTTTCCCACCAAACCTTCCTCACCAAGATGCAGGTGAAGCAGAAGGTGCATAGAATGTCCACTCAGCTACATCAAATAACCATTGAAAGAAATTAGCAGTGTGATTACCTTATCTTTATTACAGAAGAGACCAAGAAGAATAGGTATTCATTCTTTCAAACCCTGTGGTTTCAATCTTAGGTCCACTCTGTCATCATTAATTCATTTTACACAAGGTTTGTGTTTCTGGTAGGCTGCATCTTCCCGGTATGTCTTTGCCCGAAATCATGTCTCTGAACTCTTCCCAAATTCAGAACCTCAAATGTGGACAGGAATGACATGAGGACAAAGACTATTCTCCTTCCTCTAAAAAGAAATAATAGTACTCATGGACTGAGGCAGTAGTATGTGAGTTCCCAGTATGCATTTGAAGAGATTCTATCAAGTGCTGGCTAGTGTGAGATGTTAGTTGCTGTGAGTTCTAATTGATTTTTTGTTACTTATTTGGAAAGGACATTTGTGTTTCATTCTCCAAGCAGCAGTTTGAGAGGCCTGGTCCCACAACTAAATATATGGATACAGGGACTAAGACTTATCCCTGCTCCTTTTGTTCCTCTCTGAGTAGACACACCTGCATGCATTTGTTTAGCATTCAATTGATAGGTTTCTCCCACTCTCACTCAGTCTCTCTTTCTCTGTCTCACTAAGTATCACTTTCTCTGTCTCTTGGTCTCACACACATATGTATGTGTTGTGTATTTTGTCTCTGTGTTTGTGCATGTATCCCCCCCCATTCCCTGCAACCAGGGATCTGTGGTTGGGCATGATCATTTCCCTATCTCACAATTCCCAGGAGATACCTTGGTGAAAATTGGGAGCACCAATTTGAGCAATGTAGTGTGCTTACATTAATGACACATAGATATACCCTTGAGGAGTTTATGAATCTGTCATGATGTTGAGTCACAGCCTAAAACTGTTCGTGATGTTATTTTGGTCTCCATTGTGACAGGTACCATCATTGGGAATTTATTTTTGAAGAGAGGAGAAATATCTTCACAGACTCTGGAGGATACTAACCTGTGGAGTAGACTTTAGGGAAATTCCTAGACAGCTATTTTGGCAAACCTCCTGAGAGAACTCATGCAGCTCCACCTGCAATCATCTAAACAGCCTCCTCTGCTGGCCTAGGGTGAGAATAGCTGTAACTGAATTGTGTGCAGCTCTGTGGGTTTGGTCCTGGGTTTCGGCATGAAAATGTAAGTAAATTTGTTGCAACAACTCTGGGGAAAGATGTTCTGACTACATGGGGAGTCAGGCAACACCTTGAGCTGCTTAAGACAACTCTGACAGCTGGAACTGCAAGGAGACAGTTCAGCCCTGGAGGGCAAGGTATCCCAGACACCTCAAGCTGCTCAGAAAAGCAGCTCTGCCCTGAAGGTGTCCTGGACACCTGGAGCTCTTTAGCACAGCTCTGACAGCTGGAAGTGCACGGGCACAGTTCAGCCCTGGAGGGTGAGGTATCCTGGACAGCTCAAGCTGCACACAACAGCTCTGCCCTGAAGGTGTCCCAGAGACCTGGACTGTTTGACACAGCTCTGACTGCTGGAACTCCAAAGAAGCCACCCCACCCTGGAAAGGGACAATTTTCTGCCTTCTTAAAAAATTCAGGCCTGGAACTGATGGTGGATGATCTCCCCACAGGATACAACAATCCTGCTCATCTCCTGAGAGCTGCTACATCTGAGCTTTGCTCAGCCCCCTCCTAAGGGGCTTCCTAGCTGAGCTCTACTTCTCTGGCCTAAGATGTTGCTTCTTTTGCTTCACTCTGCAAAAAGGGAATAACTCCTGCAGAAATATAGCAGTGTCCTCTGGGTCTGGAGAAAAGTGTTACTTTTTAGCTCTTTATTGCTCTGTCCACTGAGGGACATCTCAGCAAATGTCTTCTGTTCAGCTCCTCCTTGCTCTGCTCTTGCAGCCCTCACTCTCTTTTCTTGTCCACTGAGGGATGTCTCATCAAGGATCTTCTCTTCACCAGTGAATGAAGATCTTCACACCAAAAACTCTTTTGAGAAAGAGATTTATTTGAAGGGAAGGAGGAGTCCAGGAGAGTTGCTGCCTCTAACTGGGTGTAGAGACCAGCATTTTTTTCTATCTGACCAGGCAGGTGGTTTACACAGGATGTTTTGGGGGTGGAGTCATCCAGGGGTTGGCTTTGGGCCCAGGGTTCTACTGTCCTGCTTTGTGATTGGTGGGTTTCACAAGTCAGTTGGCCAGGGACAGAGATGGCTCTGATCTGACTGAGACAAATGGTGTGTTTCTTTCTGCTTTGATCTGAGTCTTCTTTCCCTAGTTCTGGGATCCAGGGTGAGGGTGGGTTTCTTTATCCAGCCCCTTGTCCCTACAATAGCAAGTTTAATAAATGCCAGAAGTTCCCAGTACTTAAGAGATAGGATATGGCATCCCATGACATCCAGTAGTCTAGAACACAACCTGAATTTTTCTGATATTTGAGGCATATGTTCATGGAGTTCTTTAACCTTTAGGTCCAGGACTTACCACTAGCCAAATCCTTTCTATGAAAATCTCAAGATGAGGCATAAGCAGGTCATGTCACACATGCAGAGCTTAAAGAATGAGAACACCAATGCCTCAGAGAAATTAAATGATCCAGCCAAGGAGTCACTCTTCCATTGTTTAGTGCCTGTCTTTCAGGGCACCACAACATTGTGCAATGGCCATCTCTGGCTTTCCTTGTTGCTGTACTGCAGAGTCTGAAGCTCTGGCTCCAGCCTTTCTTCCTCTTAGCAAGCTTCCTTAGCAAGTAGTGCTTTGACTTATGCTTCTCATTCTCAGCTTTGCTCATAGTGAAAGAGACTGTTAGCTACTCCCAACCCCAAAATGTCATACTTAACAACCTCCAAACTACTATTTTTAACTTTCCTAATGCCATGACCATTGAAAAACAATTCCTTGTGTTGTGACAGTCCACCATAAAATTATTTTTCTTGTTGCTTCATAACTGTAATCACTATTGTGTTCAATCATAGTGTAAATAACTGTTATGCAGGGTGTCTGGGATTCCTCCCCTGAGGAAGTCATTCCATCACCAAATGAGTCATGAGACTTAGAAGTCCAGTGTGCCACATGAGATGGGTATCATGCAGGGTCTTGGGCAGAGGTCTATTGCCATAGGCCTGCTATACCACTAGTGTCTCCTACCCTCACTCAGAGGGGATTTGTCCTTTACTTGCTGATGTTTCCCCATTTTCATGGTCAGAGAAGGGCAGATGGGGAATCTGTTTTCTTACGACAGGTTCTTGGATTTCTTTTGTTGTTGGAGTTTTCAGAAATAGTATGATTCTTTCTGGAATTCCCATTTCTCTACTTTTGGCCAAGAGGAAATGGTCAGAGAAACCTCAGACACAGAAAACGCAGGTAAGAACAAGCAGCTGAGTCAAGGTTAGGTCCAGCACTATTTCCTCCTGTAACATTAGCCTGTTTAACTTTCAACCCACTTGTGTTAATTCATCCCTTTACTCATATGCACACCCCCCACATTCAACCCCATTACCACTTTAATGGCAGTCAATTGTTTATTTTTTAGTCCATGCACCAGTATTTCTGGGAATTGAGTCTTTTGTGAGAATCATTTGGCAATCAATCTGCTTCTCTTTCTGAAGTTGCAGTCTAATGATAGAGATGAATCAGTCACACATCACACAGCTGCATGCCATTATGAGGAGAGAGATGCTATGAACAGCCTTGAGGGACTAAGTTCAAAGTCCAGCACCATTTGCTTTTGCACATTTGCTTTTCAGGGTTTATGTACGATCACAGTGGGGATAGCAGCTTACAAGTAGGAGAGCCCCCTGCAAAGGTCAAGTGA
Organism: Peromyscus leucopus; assembly: GCF_004664715.2. NCBI lineage: Eukaryota > Metazoa > Chordata > Mammalia > Rodentia > Cricetidae > Peromyscus > Peromyscus leucopus. Next base: position 10,435 of record NW_023504606.1, on the reverse strand, counting down.
GTCATTCTCTTTGTCACCTCATTGGGTGGCATGTGGCCTTCTTCCTCCCATTCTCTGCATGCCAAGGTGGTCTCTTCACTTTGACAAGCTGTTGGTTCACAGTTATAGAGACCTCAGTGGGAGTTGGGCAGAAGTGTTTACTGTGTGTTCTGTTCTCTTTGCTTTTGTCCTCTCCCATATCAGTTGACCAAATTCCCTATCTGATACTCTCCAATATGTTGGAACCACAGTGTCAATAACACTAGGGAAAGACTGAATATATTGTCACTTTTGAACGTGATGCCCATATCATAGATGAGGGACTGTACTGCTCTCCAGGTCAGTATGTAGCTGTGCCATGCTGAGAGGTCTTGAGCTCTGCCCCCTGACCCAGCATCAGTGATTTTTGTTTCTGAAGCTTCTGGACACTGTCCCAGCTAATTGTGGGGTTCCATTCATCCTTCCATTTGTGTGTTCTCTTAACTTAAAGTGGTGTCATTCTTACTATAAGAGTGTGTCATACATGGTGATCCTTTTATAGAACTGAGTGCTTCATTGGTTCTTTTGTATGGTTTGTTCAGGTTTGATTTTATTAGTATCGGCTGAGTATTCTCTTGTGCTGTATGTGTTAAGTGATCTTTGTTGTTTCTTTCTGACTAATGATATTTCATTTTTATGTTTTCAACACTTGTGAATGAATTCACACACATAGCATTCACTCAGTTGTGCACACACTGTAACTCACATATGGATAGTGGATGGGAATAGTTTACTAGAGTTCAATGCCTTTATTATACCATGTTTCCCAGGAGTTGAATTCAGACTCGTTGGCATGTACCTTTAATTGTTGAACCATCTACTAGTCCCCAATTTTTTAAATGTTTACCTTTATACCAATACACTTCTACTTCCTTCTGGCAACATCTTTTTTTGAGATTCCAATGTTCTGTTGTTTTGTACAATTCAAGAATGTTATGCTCTATTCCTATCACCATTTGTATCTAAGAACTTTGGAACCCACTCCCAATTTCTTTAGTATCTCGCTGATTGTTCATTGTTTTATTTTCTAGCCTCCATGTGTTTGTATGTTTTCTATAGTTTATTTTTGTTCTATTTTGTATTTTTATACTGTGATCTTATAAAAATGAAAGTTATTTCAATTACCTTGTTTTTGAGAAGATTTGCTTTGCATGCAACCATTTTGAATAGTAACTGCTCAGGCTGCTGATAAAAATGAATTCTGCTACTGTTTCGTGGAAAGTTCTGTAAATGTTAAATCAGTCCATTTATTTGTATATAGGTTGTTCATTGCTTTTCTTTTGTTTTGATAACTGATATAATCATGTATTAAAATCACCCAAAATAATGGTGAGTTCTATATGATATTTCATGTTTAATAGTGTGTGCTTTATAAAATTGGGAATGTCAATATCACAAGAACATGTGTTTATGGACTCATTGAATTTCCCATTTTATCAATATGTAGTGACCTTCATTTTCTCATTCACTAATTTAACTTTAAAGTGTACATTGTGGACTATCAGTATGGTTATACTTGTTTGTTTCCACGTGTGATTTTCTGCCTATTTCTTTGGCACTGAAGTTCATTTGTTGTAGGTACCAAATAGCTCTATGTAATAGAATATTATTTTAAGGAGTACTGCTTTTGTGTTTGTTGATTTTGTTTAAATCTGTCAAGCTATGTTACTGTGCCTGTGTAAAACACCTGATGATTTAATAAAGAACTGGCCAATAGCAAGAAAGGAGAAAGGATAGGTGAGGCTGCCAGGCTTAGAGTATATATAGAAGGAGAAAACTGGTGTGGAAAGCTCTAAAATCAAAGAGGCAGAGGAGGAGGAGGGCTCCAGGAGCCAGTCACCCAGCTACAGAGCAAGCCACAGAGTAAGAGTAAGATTTACAGAATTTAGAGAATAAGAAAAGCCAGAGGCAAAAGATAAAAGGGTTAATTTAAGAAAAGCTGGCTGGAAATTAAGCCAAACTAAGGGCTGGGCACTCATAAGTAAGAATAAGCCTCAGTGTATGATTTACTTGGGAGCTGGATGGAGGGCCATCAAAAGAGCAATACCATAACAACAACAGCTCTCTTTCATTTATGTAGTCTATTCTGTCAGGCTATTTCTTCTAATTGAAATGTGAGACACTTAAAAGTCAGAATTATCTCAAGTTGTAAAATGATTACTGTCATTTTATTATATCTCCTTTACTATATGTTTTAATTATTCAAGATTGTTTTTACTTGAATATTTTTAGTCTAATGATGTATTTGGACTCTCTCACATAAATTTATACTCAAGCTTCCCAATTCTCTTCTTCTTGCTTTGGTTTTGGAATGCTTTCTTCTAACTTATTATTTTTGTCTGTTTTTATAGGATACATTTACAGGATTTGCAATCTTTGCCTTTAGCTACCTTAAATGCACCAAAGATGAATACATTCTGAATGTAAGGTTTATTTTCTATTATTCAATACAACACTTCTTTAAAAAATAGATTTTCAAGATAGTACTACTCAATTTCACCTAAGGAGAAAAATGACATCATTGTAAGCTATGATAGGCAAAACCAAAGGGTGTTAGAAAATTTAAGCTGCATTATCAAGAATTATAAAATTCTAGTTGTGTCCATAATCTGCAAAGCATTTTGATAGTACTGCATAATTTATTTGTGGCATAATGATATTATAAGTTACCCAAACTATTGATCATATTTGAATGACTAATGTAATAGTAAAATTTACCCTAAAGGTTTCTCTTTTAATCACCAGTAACCTCCTATGAGAAATTACTGCAATTATCAGTGATTTTTAAAAACTTAATTTATTCATAATAGATATACAGCCTCAGGTGGAAAAATATTAACATTTAAAAAGAATATAGTAAAAAGGGCCTGAGTAATTAATGGGTACAAAAGTGGGGTTGTTTCCATTCTCCTGATATGAGAAGTAGGTTATATGGACCATGTCTTAATGTTCAACAATCTACTGGGATAAAAAATGATGCCTTCAATAATGCTTGGTTTACTACAGCCATATTAACTACCTGTGAGGTAGAAGGAAAAATACTTACAACTCACAGAGAGACTTGTGTTTTAAGGAGTAGAAAAATGAGGATAAAAAGTGAGGTCATGATTGGGTGGGGTTGATTTGCCGTGGGGCTATTGTGACAGACTGTGAGTTCAATATTGTTGACTGGCAACCCAAGTAGGATTCTCTCTGCCCATATCATGGGACCAGCAAGCAGGGAACAGCTGAGATGCAGTGTTTTCTTAGGATACTTTATAATGCAAAATATGTGCACCATACAACCTTTATTGTGCACAAAGTGGGAGGTGATTCCAATAAGGCCATGGCAAAATCCTTCGACATTACCCTTGCACCAGGCACTATTACTTTATAAAGGTACCTAATCCCACTGAATACTGCCTGAGCAAAAGATATTCAGAGCCTTTTCTGGGAGGATGTCCCATTAACTAAGAAGTAAACTATACAATAAGAAATAAAAGCCTCAGAATTATCTTCCAGGGTAACAGTTATTCTATTGTTACCTTCTTTCTGCAAGGTTTTAAGCCATTTCATATACTAGATTGAGGTAGAAGTGGGAGTTGGTTTTTTCTGAGACAGATGCCCAACTTAACCTATCTGATGCACTCTAAAATCCTAGATGAATGGGGACAGTACCACCTATGAAAATTGAGGGTATTGTGTGTCACTTTTGAAATTGGGGTCTGAAGATAGGTGAGGTTCTTGCCATACTGTTATTGTTATTGTTACTTATTGAGAAGTCTCAGTCTCTGGCTCTTGGCCAAGTATTGATAATATTTATTCTGATGCTTCTGGACCCTCTTATTGCTAATAATGGGGTTACATTGATTTTTCAATATTTATAGTTGCTGTAAATTGTGGAAGTGCCATTGACACTAGAAGAGTGACTCTGGTCTTGGAATCAAGTGAGTAAACGTATGTTAATTCTATGGAAATTCTATCCTAAAACTGAATTGTCTTAATGATACACTCAGTTTTTATCTTCGGTTTCATGTGAGAGATTGCAAGTAATGGAGTCTGCATTCTCCAGGACATCCAAGGTGATTTAAGATCTGTGGACCTGGTGGACAGTGTACATTCTCAACGCATGCAGAGATCTTGAATTCTTGATCAAACAGAAAGAGAAAAACAGTCTTACAGTTACAATAGTTGTTGTATTTAACAGAAATACAAAAATTATCACCCCAGGAGTCTACACATGGTGCTTAGGTAAGAAGGGAATTTGCCTGGGCTTTCTTTCTTCACACTTGATAGAAAATGGAGATACAAATTCTACAGAGCCACAGTCAGTGTCCCTAGCTGTTCTTTGGTTCTTTAAACCAAATCATTCCACATTTCCAGAGAACCCAACATATCCAGGTTGTTCTTCTCTCTTCCCATGAAGTTGAAGAAATATTGGTATTCCTCCTAGTGTTTTTTTATTTACTATTGAGATTATAATATATTAGGTTATTTCCCCTTGATTTGTGGACTCACAAACATCTCATTTATGTTTTTTTTGTTCTATGCATTTGATAAAAATTTAACAATTTGAATACCCAAACAGGAGCTAAATAATCCAAAAATTGTTGTGCCAATGTAGGAGGCCACAATCCTACATAATAATCTCACAGAAACTCAGGAATGTTGGGCATGGGAGAAATTGTCCTCCCAATGGAATAGGACAATATTTTACCTGATATTGTTCTTTTTTTTAGATTGCATTATACTATATTAAAATCCTCTTCCTACGAGTGAACAATACCACATATATTCCTTTGTTTACACAGTCAGGGCTTCTTTTATCAGTATTTTTTTTAAAAAATCTAAATCATTTATAAGCACAAACATTTCTAATATAAATATTATCTTCTCAATTATCTGTTCTAACTTCCTTTCCTTTCTCCTTCCTTGATTCTTCTTTCCTACCTACTTTCCCTCATCCACTTTTCATCCTTCATCTTTTATTATTACTCACTATACTCATATTCATTTTATTTTCCTTTACATATTTTTCTTTCTTCTTTACTTGTGTTCTTCCTTCAATCATTCATTCTTTCATTCTTTCTTCCTTTCTTACATTTTTCTTTTATGTAAGTCCTTTTTTACAAGAGCTGAAGATTTAGTTCACAGACCAACCTCATGTCAGAAAAAATTACTACAAGTGAACCTCATATACATAATTAATAGGAGATGGTGGAAAAATTGTAGCTTGCTCTGCTTTCAGGCATCTGGTTTTGGTAGTGGATTTGTAGTATCAATGAGCAGAAGGCATTGTCTTTTCTCTGTGTGAACATTATCAGGAGATTTCCATGCTGTAATTGAATGTTATTTCAAACCTGTGAAATAAGAAAAGCTTCCTTTTTTCCAGTTTCCTATCCCTTTGTGGCTTACTAGCAAACGTTCACCTTGAAATCATTGGCTCATTTTTAACTTGGATGACATTACACACTAACATGCTAAAAATGTCATACAGATCTTTCAAGGTCAAAGTTTAAAAATATTCCTTCCAGCCCTTTCAATACATACAGATATTGTCTATTTAAGATACTGTATGATCACAAGTACAATAATTGGGAGCATAAGGCCTACTTATAATCTAAGCTAGGGTTTGAATTCAGAGAGCCCATGAATTGGCAAAGAAGAAAACATTCAATATACTCTAGAGAAGTCAGTCTTCAATAGATTCTGAAGACATCACAGAGTGATTTTTGTACATAGTAGGTATAGGATACCATATCTACTGTTAGCATTATCCAAGTTTAAAATAGGAACAAAATTAGGTTTTGGTGAAAGCCACATAAAACCACAAGGTTCAAGAGTAGCAGAAGTTATAGCAGGTTATAGTCCAGTGATCAGAAAAGAGACATAGCTACCCTTCTCAGGGTAATTATATATTCTTTTGAGAGAACAGGTGAGACTGTTGGCTCAAAATGTCAAATTCAGATTCTCAGAGATTTGAAATATATAACAAGCTCCTTTTTATACCTTACAGCTAGCCTTCATGGATAAAGATTTGTCAGCAACAAAAGGGATTCCTAGACTTAGTTTGGTAAAGAGGTTCTCATGTCTCCATCCATGATGCAAAGCAAAGGATATCCAGACTAAAACCCATAGCTCCAGAGAAGCTAGCTAAAAAGGAATACCCTAAGAGAGACACATAGATAGTCCAGCAAAGAAGAAATAGATGAGATCTACATGAGCACACAGGTAGTGAGTGGGGTAATGGAGGGCAAGGAATGGGAAATGAGAACACAGGGGAATGGGATGGTCAAACTGGAACAGAGACAGAGTGGGAGAGCAAGGAAGGAGATACTATGATAAATGAAGACATCATGGGAATAAGGAGAAACAGGGTGTTAGGAAAGTTCTCAGGAACATACAAGAATGACCCCACCATAGAGTACTGGCAATAGTCAATAGGGTGCCTGAGCTGGCCTACTCAGTGATTGGATGGTTAAATACCCTAACAATCATCATAGAACCTTCATCTAGTGACTCACAGAAGCAGATAAACAGATCGACAGCCAGGTGCCAGGCCAAGCTCCAGATGTCCAATTGATGAGAGAGAAGAGGAATTCTATGAGCAAGGGACATTGAGACCATGCTGGGAAAAAATATAGAGAAAACTACCTAAAACTAGTGGAAACACATGAACTGGGGACCAATAGCTAAGGAGCCCCCATGGTACTGGACTAGGCCCTTGGATAGGTGAAACAGTTGATTAGCTTGAACTGTTTAGGGGGCCCTCAGGCAGTGGGATTGGGACCTGTTCCTAGTGCATGATCTAGCATTTTGGAGCCTAGTGCCTACAGTGAGACCCTTTGTGCAGCCTTGGTATAGGGAGCAGGGACTTGGACCTGCCTCAACTGAATGTACCAGGCTCTGCTGACTCCTCATGGGAGACCTTGCCTTGGAGGAAGTGGGAATGGGATGGGTTGGGTTGAAGGTTGGGAGGTGAGAAAGGGAGGACATGAGAATCTGTGGTTGGTATGTAAAATGAAGAGAAAATACCTTAATAATAAAAAGAAAAAAATCTTAGTGCCATTACATTATCTGGCATCTCAGGATAATTCCCTTACAGGGCAATACTTCAATGTGAAGCGCCAAATGGATAACTGATGGGGAAACGAAGATGCATGGAACTTCAAATTATATATACAGAAAGAAATCATCAAGCTATGATACAAGATATACAATTGATCACTGGTTATCCTAATTTATTACATTTCTAGCAGATGCATGAAAATACCTCTTTGAATAGACACATAAAGTGTTTAATGTTTCTTATATTTTTTTCTATTAAGCATTTTAAAATTAACATGGTTGTGTTGACAAAACAGTACACATTGGACATAGATTATGTACTCTTGGACTTGTACTCTGGAGGTAAAAACATAAGGATCATGAGTTCAAATGTATCCTTGAAGCATTACTGAAATCCATTCCAGGCTTAATATAAAAACAACACCTCAAGGGAATTTGTGAAAACATGAAATCAAAATCAAACACCACAACACACGTCCTGTTTCACAGACACTCTTACTCAGAAAGTATGATCATACACTGCCTGGTATTTAATATTTAAATAAACAATAGACTAGTAAGATGATTGGATTCCCATTTTATGTATTACAATAGAAAAATACATATCACTAAGTAAAAACACAATGGAAGATGAACAAAAGCCACAGAAGGAATATGAAGACCACAAAAGTAAATTTAACTAAATGAATTTGCTGCGCATATAGCACACTCTGGTATCTACCTCAAATGTTTCAAAATAGAAATGAAAATGCATTGATCTCCCCCATCTGTCTTGACTAAACATAGGAAATAATTTACTTCCTTCAAGGCTATGATGAAAAGAAAATGAAGTAAGATATTTTTCTTTGAACTGAAGACAACTGTGATGCTGAAAATCTGTACCAAATTGTTTACATGAATAAAATTTTTCTCGTGTATGAATTTGTCTCTATTACCTGATTTTAACTTGATATAAATAGGCTTTAAAATATTTTCATGGCTAGAGACATGGTTGGACAGTTAAGGAAAGTTCATTCCCAGGAATAAGACTTGATTTTGACAACTTCCTTTGGTCCTTGCTACAAGAAGAATCAAGAGCCTAACATTTTCAGAAACTGAATGTTTTTCCCAGTGTAGGATGGTATACTTGGAGAATGTGGCAAACTTGCTACTCTCAAAAAAAGAGCCATTACAGCATAGCTGTTCTCCACTCAGCTAAGAGAGATTTCCAGCAGAAATGTCCTTTGACTCTCTGCTCCACTCCCCAAAGAAAATTTTTCAGCAGAGGTGTCCATAATTTCTCTGTTCCATTCCACTAGTGAGTTTTCCAGCAGAGATTCTGCACTTCTCTGGCCAAAGATCTTCATCCTAATCTAATTCAAAAAATTTACATAGGGGAGAGGAATCCAGAATAGTGGCTGCCTGTGTCAGTATGAAAAAATGCAAGCTGCCAGCTGAACAGACACAGGGCTTATATGGGGCTTCACAGTGGTGGAGATTTTCAGGGAAAAGATTTTGAGGATAGATATTGGTTGGATTTCAGGCTCAAGCTTGGAGATTGGGAGGCTTTCATGTGCAGGGATTTGTTGGTTTTGTACTCAGGGATTGTTGGTTTTTCTGCTCATGGATTGGTGGGATTTGTCCTCAGTTGGTGAGAGGTAGAGTGTATTTCTTTGGCTCTGGTTTCCTTGCCAAATTGAATGTTTTTCACTGGCTCTGAATTTAGTTTCCAGGCATGTTTCTTTGGCTGACCTTTTACCCTACACAGAGGACTTTATAAACTACTAAATTCATTTATTCCATTGTTTTACAGTTGCAGACATTGTGAAAATGGACATCACAATGCATGAACAGATTGCTGACACTGTGAAATTGTGTTTTACTGAATGAATACCATTGTGTAAATGAATGCAAGTGTTTTGGATAAGGATCTTGCCAAATACTTTATAATAATAAGTCCTCAGTACTTTTTGCAGGTACTCAAAGACTATTGTAATATGCAAAGTGTTTAAGAGACTGACTTCACAGAAAAAGGTTTATTCATGTATAAAGAGCAAAACTGTATGACACTGATTATATTTGTAGGATTTCTCTGCAGTATGATTTTTTCTAATGATTTCAAAGACTACTGATACATACAAAGGCTTTATCACGCAAAATACATTCATAAGGTATCTCTCCAGTAGGTGTTTCATGCCTTTGAAGAGTACTGTGTGTGAAGAAAGTTCTCACCACATTGATTAAATTCATTGTATTTCTCTCTAATATGTGATCTTTCATGCATTTGAAGATGACTGTGATGACAAAAAGCTTTACCAGGTTAATTATGGTCATATGCTTTTGCTCCAGCATTCCTTCTTTTATGTATTTGAAGAGTAGTTTGATGATCATAGACTTTATCACATTGATTACATTCATAGGGTTTCTCTCCATGATGTCTTCTTTCATGTATTTGAAGAGTACTGTGATGAGCATAGGCCTTCGCACATTGATTACATTCACAGTGTTTATCTCCAGTATGTATTCTTTAAAGCATTTGAAGAGTTTGGTGATGTGCAAAGGCTTTAACACACTGATTACAATCATAGGGCTTCTCACCAATATGAGTCCTTGTGTGCCTTTGAAGATGACTCAATCATGCAAAGGCTTTACCACATTGATTACATTCGTAGGGTTTCTCTCTGGTATGTGTTCTTTTATGTCTTTGAAGATGACTGAATCATGCAAAGGCTTTAGAACATTCCTTACATAAATAGGGTTTCTCTCCTGTATGTGTTCTTTTATGACTTTGAAGATGTTTATGATGTACAAAGGCTTTAGCACATTGATTATATTCATAGGGTTTATTTCCAGTATGTGTTCTTTCATGCATTTGAAATGCACTTGCAGCTGATAATGTTTTCCAAAGGCTTTACCACATTAAATACATTCATAGGGTTTCCCTCCAATATGGGTTCTTTTATATATTTGAAGAGTACTGTGTTTTGCAAAGGCTTTATCACACTGATTACATTCAGAATTTTTTGCACCATTATGTGTTCTTTTATGCTTTTGAAGAGTACTGTGTTGCACAAAGGCTTTAGCACATTGATTACATTCATAGGGTTTCTATCCAGTATTTTTTCTTTTATGCCTTTGAAGATTACTGCGATGTGCAAAGACATTAACACACTGATTACATTGAAAACGATTTCTTCCCCATAGGTGCACTTCCATGCCTTTGAAGATGACCCTCATATACAACGGTTTTACCACATTTAGTATTTATGAAAGGTTTCTACTATCCAGTTTGGCTTCTTTCATGCCTGCAAGCACATGTAAAATCTTTACCATAATTATTACACTGTTGACTCTTTATATCTGTATGAATTAAATTTACAATTTTGTCTAA
>NW_023504605.1:0-1099 GCF_004664715.2 Peromyscus leucopus | reverse complement strand
CCTAGCCTATGTACACTGCATGGTTTTTAGGAGAGCTTGTCTCAAACTTTGGAGCTTGGCCATCCTCAGAACTCACACTGCCTGGGAAGTCTGCCTGAGTCCCCTGCTGGTCTTCAGCTCTGGTGGGAAGAGTGCTGCCTGCCTAGCAGCTTTCCTGGGATCTTGCTGCAGCATCTCATGACACTATCTCAGTTTCTCTTCATTCTCTTTCTAAGCACCCTTCTTTGCCTTTTGATAACCTGAAAATCTCAGGAAGCCACAGCAGTGTACTGCCTGAAGGCTGGACAGGCCCTCTACCTCTTCCTACCTGGAAGCTGGAGCCACAGCTGATACAACTGGGACTCAAACAACATGCTCCTCTGCTAGTGTAGTCCTAAGTTAGAGGAAGAACAAGAAAAAAAAATGAATTGTGAAGGCAATACAGACTCCACCTTAGGGCAGGGCCACCATCTCAGACCACCTGCTGTACAGTTCCAGGAAGGACCTTAGGAATATGCCAAGACAACTCGAACAGATGCAGAGCAGTATCCTCCTGCAGACATCTTGTCTGTGGTTTATGGCCCTTGAAGATATCTAGATAATCCTGCTGAGCAGCCCAGATAATCCTGTTCAGCAGGTTGTAGTTCCCCAGCCAAAAGTCTAACCCAATGGTTTCAAATGTGACTTTGAGCTGAAAATCTAGACCAATTGTTTACAAAATCACCTTGCCCCATATCCATACTACCCAATCCCAAGATGCCAAAGCATGTAAGCCCTGGCTTGCAGTTTTTCCCTATAAAAAACTCTCTGCACCTGGACTTGCCGGCGCAGCCACATTTCCCTCCATCGGCCTTTAATCCCAGCACTTGGGAGGCAGAGGCAGGCGGATCTTTGTGAGTTCAAGGCCAGCCTAATCTACAGAGCTAGATCCAGGAGAGGCACAAAGCTATACAGAGAAACCCTGTATCAGAAAAAAAAAACAATAAACAAAAAACAAAAAACAACAACAAAAAAAACAACTCCTATAAGAAATTTTTCTTGATGATGAGGGACACGAGTTGAGTGGCTTCTGTCTGAGATGCAAAGTTCTCCACCCTTCCTCTGGCATCCATGAATGAAA
>NW_023504604.1:0-38351 GCF_004664715.2 Peromyscus leucopus | reverse complement strand
ATAATTTAGGAGACCTGAAAGTTTTCCTAGGAAATATGATTAGATTGAGACAAAATTTGAGGCTAAGCAGTAAGAGTATTAAAAATTTAGCTATGAAAAAAGAGGAAGACAAATATTTAAACCCAGATGATTTCCTATAAACTCAAATATTGATGCTTCTTTTTTAAATTGTTTTGTTCAAAGAGACCATGTTGCCTGGTCTCTATCTCCTATGTAGCTGAAAGTGACTGTGGTGATATTTGTTTGTGCTCCAATCAAAAAACTTGACTGAAGTTCACAGGGCTGATCCAGTCACTAGTTCAGCATTGAGGCCAGGGACTGTTGGCACACACCTCTAATCCAAGAACTCGGGAGGAGGAGGCAGGAAGATCCAGAGATCAAGACCACCCTAGCTCTAAGTCATTGAGTCAGTCTAAGAAGAGAGAGAGAGAGAGAGAGAGAGAGAGAGAGAGAGAGAGAGAGAGAGAGAGAGAGAGAGAGAGAGAGAAAGAGAGAGGGAGAAGGAGAGGGAGAAAGAGAGCCAATGGGTGGGGTTGGGCCACACCCTTAATCCCAGCACCAGGGAGGTGGAGACAGGTATATAAGGCAGATGGAGACCGGATCTCAGCTCATTCAGTCTGAGGATTCCTAGAGAGCGGATCTCACCCTTTCAGCTGAGGACTAGAAAAGATAGGTGAGAGTTGGCTGTGGGTTGCCCCTTGGACTCTCTGAACTTTTGGCATTTGGCGTCTGTGGTATCTGGCTCGGGGTTTTTACTGTTCAAACCATTTAGAACTGGTGCTACAGCTGGTGCCCAGTGTGGGGCAAGAACCCAGGACCCCGACATAAGAGTCTCACGCTCTACCCCAAGAGCTAGCTCTATTCTGAGGCAGCATCTTTGAAGACAGGAGATCAATCAAGGCCCGGGGTCTACTTGAGACCCAGCTGCAAACATCAGGGCTCTGAGCGGGGCCTGGCCCACAGAATCCTCTGCCACCATGCCCTGTGTGCACTACAAATTTTCCTCTAAACTCAACTACGACATGATCATCTTCGATGGGCTCCAAATCTCCCTCTGCGACTTAAAGAAGCAGATTATGGGCAGAGAAAAGCTGAAAGCTGCCAATAGCGACCTGCGGATCTTCAACGCAGAGACGCAAGAAGAATATACAGATGACAATGCGCCAATTCCTAAGAACTCATCTGTGATTGTCAGAAGAATTCCTAGTGGAGGCGTTAAGTCGGCAAGGAAGACACACACTCTAAGTGGAACTGGACCAGTGATGGGAACCACACAGGCAACCGGTGACTCTTCTGCATCCATTTCTCTGGCCCAGCTTACAGAGACTGCCAATCTGGCTGAAGCCAATGCTTCGGAGGAAGATAAAATCAAAGCGATGATGTGGCAATGTGGCCGAGAATACGACCCAGTCAGTTCCGTGAAGAAACCTCTGGGTCCACCACCTCCATCTTATACCTGTTTTCGTTGTGGTGTCCCTGGTCATCATATTAAGAGTTGCCCAACAATCGGGGATAAGAACCTTGAATCCGGCCGGAGAATCAGAAGGAGCACTGGAATTCCTACCAGTTTTCTGACTGAGGTGAAAGATCCTAACACGAAGGGTGCGATGCTCACCAACTCTGGAAAATACGCAATACCGACCCTAGATGCAGAGGCCTATGCGATCGGGAAGAAAGAGAAGCCACCCTTCTTCCCAGAGAAACCGTCCTTGTCGTCGTCGTCGTCGTCGTCGTCGTCGTCGTCGTCATCATCTTCAGAAGAAGAAGAAACAAAACCTATCCCGGAGGAGCTCCTGTGCCTCATCTGCAAGGACATCATGGTGGATGCTGCTATCATTCCCTGCTGTGGAAACAGTTACTGTGATGAATGCATTAGGACAGCACTCCTGGAATCAGATGAACATACATGTCCAACATGTCATCAGAACCATGTTTCTCCGGATGCTTTAACTGCCAACAAGTGTTTACGACAGGCTGTTAGTAACTTCGAAAATGGAACTGGCTATACCAAAGGACCTCGCCAACAGTTCCCTCCATCCCCACCCCCAATACCACCACCAAGACCACTCCTTCAGAGGAGCCCCCAGCCTCTGGCCCGAACACTGGTACGGAGACAGCTGGATCCTCTGAGGATCCCAGTGACGTCTTCCTCAGCTCTCCCAGCTCCCTCTGTATCTTCGCTAACTTCAAGTCCGGCTCTCTTGGCACCCTCTGTGCCTGGAACTCCATCTTCTGCCCCAGCTCCGGTACCGGATTTGACTGCGACAGTGTCTATCCCAGTCCATTTGGAAAAGTCAGACGACCCTTTTCAGGATTCGGGTGATAAACTATTACCAGCCGCAGCTCTGGAACCAGAGCATCCTAAGAGAGCCTCCTCAGTTGCCACTGGGGCTCTTACTCAGGAAAAGGGTCACGAGGTGCCTGTCCTTGGAACTGCGTCTCGGTTGGCGCAGTCCTCATTGCAGGGACAGTGGGTCCCCACAACTGGTCCGGAAAGAAAAAGTGCCGCTCTTCCAGGTGGTGGACCACCACCAGGCTGGGGACATTTCAACCAGCTTGGCCACCTGGTTTCTCCACCGCAGCAAGTCACAAGAGGGGAAGGAAGTTGTCACAGGAGCACAGAGCGCGGGCCACAGCACAGCCAAAGATCCCAGAGGGCTCAAGGCCCATCCCTCCCAGGAACTCCAGTCTCTGTGCCTGTTCCTCCAGGTGTACCTCCCCCACACTTCTCTCCTGGCTTCCCTCCTGACCAGCCCCAGCCTTCAGGAGACAGTGTCCCCCCTGCAGGGTTTCCACCAGCTCCTGCCACTATATGGAAACCTTGGCTATGGTCGTCAGGAGTGCAGACTGCTCACCCAAACACCATGCCTACAACACCAGCCCGGCTTTTGTCCAGGGAAGAATTCTATAGAGAGCAACGACGACTGAGGGAAGAGGAGAAGAAAAAGTCCAGGCTAGACGAGTTTACCAATGGTTTTCTTAAGGCGTTGACGGGGCATGAAAAGATTCAGAGGAAGCCAGGGCACTCCTTTTCCAGGTCTAAATCTCCCTGTACTGGTTCATCAGATTCAAGAAGTTCATACGCTTCTTCCTCAAAGTCAAGATCTGGCTCCACACGGTCAAGCTCTTCCTCTGGATCCTCCAGCCGCCCACACTCTGGCTTCTATTCGCCATCACCTCGATACCCCAGGAGAGGCAGAGGCGAGAGCCGTCATCACGGTTCTCGAGGGGCCAGTTCTCGAGGATATCATGGATCTAGGTCAAGGTCCCCTCCCTATAGAGGTTCTCGTTCACGGTCAAGATCTCCTCAGAGAAGGTCCACTCGCCGTGACATCAAAACCTATTAAGGGCAGAGGGTCCACTTTAGAGACCTCTTTGAGAAAGAACGCCCCAGGGAGATGGGAGGGGAATCGCCTACCGAGAATGGTACAACAAGTACTACCATGGGTATGCTGTGGGGCACAGGCTAGACCCTCAGCTACCAGAGAAGACTTCTCTCCATAGAGACTTTCACCTCTTAATATCAGAAATTCACCCTTCACAAGAGGGCCCAGAGAAGACTATGCTCCTGCACAGCGTCATAGACACAGAAATCGAGGCATCAACTATCCAGGAAAGCCTTCCACCGAGAGATAGTCACAATCCGAAAGGGAACACAAAATCCAGAGTGAAGGAGAGTGGGAACGTTCCAGGAGTCCATGAAGACACAAGCATGAGAGAAAAACGGAAAACGGGGAAAGCATGAGGAGAGTGAGAGCTTCCTGAGTTCTGAGCTGTTAGAGACTTCCAGCCAATCCAGGGAGTTGTTGGGTGTGGGTGACACTAAGGCAGATACACCGTTTGTCCTCCCAAGGAGAGACGATGCCTCACACCTGTTGGGGATGAACTGACGGAGGCAGAATCCATCACTTTCAAAGCAGTGTCTGAGAAGGACAAGAGAGAAAAAGATAAACCAAAAGGAAAAAGTGACAAGACCAAAGGGGAAAGGGACATGCCTGCTACAGCCAAGAAGGAAAATGTTTTCAAACCTTCTAAAGGACCCAAGAGTAGGTGGATGGGGACCGTGAAAACTCTCCTAGGTCTGACCCTCCACTTGAAAAAGCCAAAGAGCGGGCTGCAAAGACTGACTCTATAAAACTCCGATCTTGTAGCTATATTGGGAGTGATGGCAGGATATGTCCTGTAGACCAGTAACTTGGACTGGGTGTCTTGAGGGCAGGATCTGATACTGTCGATTTTAACAAAAACATTGTTAAAAGAGGGCAACGGAACATGATCCTATCAGCTTGAGGGATGGAAAAATAAAAATAAAAAGTTTCTAAACATCTCATGACACCAGTGTTTTGTTTGTTTGTTTGTGTTTTCAGTTTTGCTTATTTCCACTCCTTTCTGATACTTTACACATACGGCAAGTTCTGCGGTCAACTTTATATCCCAGGCGGCTGCTTCTCCCATTTAACATTTTGCAAAGCATTGCCACAGTGGTATTGTGCCTAATTCGTAACATCTGCCTTTAGTTCTACCCTTCTCCAATCCTAGCAGTAGAGCTAGATATCAAAAATTCCTTTTTTTTTTTTAAGTGTCTTGTGTAGCCTGGTCTCTAACTCCTAGGTAGCTGGGGGTGACTGTGGTGATATCTTGTTTGTGCCCCAATCAAAAAGCTTGCCTGAAGATCAGAGGGCTGATCAGTCACTAGTTCAGCACAGAGGCCAGGGACTGTTGGCACACACCTCTAATCCAAGAACTCGGGAGGAGGAGGCAGGAAGATCCAGAGATCAAGACCACCCTAGCTCTAAGTCATTGAGTCAGTCTAAGAAGAGAGAGAGAGAGAGAGAGAGAGAGAGAGAGAGAGAGAGAGAGAGAGAGAGAGAGACAGAGAGAGACAGAGAGAGACAGAGAGAGGGAGAAGGAGAGGGAGAAAGAGAGCCAATGGGTGGGGTTGGGCCACACCCTTAATCCCAGCACCAGGGAGGTGGAGACAGGTATATAAGGCAGATGGAGACCGGATGTAAGCTCATTCAGTCTGAGGATTCCTAGAGAGCGGATCTCACCCTTTCAGCTGAGGACTAGAAAAGATAGGTGAGAGTTGGCTGTGGGTTGCCCCTTGGACTCTCTGAACTTTTGGCATTTGGCGTCTGTGGTATCTGGCTCGGGGTTTTTACTGTTCAAACCATTTAGAACTGGTGCTACAGCTGGTGCCCAGTGTGGGTCAAGAACCCAGGACCCCGACATAAGAGTCTCACGATCTACCCCAAGAGCTAGCTCTATTCTGAGGCAGCATCTTTGAAGACAGGAGATCAATCAAGGCCCCGGGGTCTACTTGAGACCCAGCTGCAAACATCAGGGCTCTGAGCGGGGCCTGGCCCACAGAATCCTCTGCCACCATGCCCTGTGTGCACTACAAATTTTCCTCTAAACTCAACTACGACATGATCATCTTCGATGGGCTCCAAATCTCCCTCTGCGACTTAAAGAAGCAGATTATGGGCAGAGAAAAGCTGAAAGCTGCCAATAGCGACCTGCGGATCTTCAACGCAGAGACGCAAGAAGAATATACAGATGACAATGCGCCAATTCCTAAGAACTCATCTGTGATTGTCAGAAGAATTCCTAGTGGAGGCGTTAAGTCGGCAAGGAAGACACACACTCTAAGTGGAACTGGACCAGTGATGGGAACCACACAGGCAACCGGTGACTCTTCTGCATCCATTTCTCTGGCCCAGCTTACAGAGACTGCCAATCTGGCTGAAGCCAATGCTTCGGAGGAAGATAAAATCAAAGCGATGATGTGGCAATGTGGCCGAGAATACGACCCAGTCAGTTCCGTGAAGAAACCTCTGGGTCCACCACCTCCATCTTATACCTGTTTTCGTTGTGGTGTCCCTGGTCATCATATTAAGAGTTGCCCAACAATCGGGGATAAGAACCTTGAATCCGGCCGGAGAATCAGAAGGAGCACTGGAATTCCTACCAGTTTTCTGACTGAGGTGAAAGATCCTAACACGAAGGGTGCGATGCTCACCAACTCTGGAAAATACGCAATACCGACCCTAGATGCAGAGGCCTATGCGATCGGGAAGAAAGAGAAGCCGCCCTTCTTCCCAGAGAAACCTTCCTTGTCGTCGTTGTCGTCGTCGTCGTCATCTTCAGAAGAAGAAGAAACAAAACCTATCCCGGAGGAGCTCCTGTGCCTCATCTGCAAGGACATCATGGTGGATGCTGCTATCATTCCCTGCTGTGGAAACAGTTACTGTGATGAATGCATTAGGACAGCACTCCTGGAATCAGATGAACATACATGTCCAACATGTCATCAGAACCATGTTTCTCCGGATGCTTTAATTGCCAACAAGTGTTTACGACAGGCTGTTAGTAACTTCGAAAATGGAACTGGCTATACCAAAGGACCTCGCCAACAGTTCCCTCCACCCCACCCCAATACCAACACCAAGACTGTTGGAGACCGACTCTGGACAGCTGTGTCTTGAACCTTGTGTTACCTGCCACGATTTATCAAGCCTCGTGTAAATAACAGGTTTTAGTCTAACCTAGGAATGTAGGATTAAATAAACCTCTTTAAATCAGCTAGCTGCAGGGCCTGGGACCAAAGCGACCTCCTGCTGACCCTCCTTAGGAATTTTCTTTGTCCTCTCCTCACTCCTGCTCCCCTCCCTACCTGAAGCCCTGTTTATAAGCTCTAACACCCAGTCAATAAACTGAGACCTTGACGCAACTCAGACTGACTCTGTCTTTCTTCACGCGCTTGGTCTCCTTTCCCTCTCGCCCCCATTGATTCACAGGTGGTCCTCCTCGAGACCCTCGAATAACCTGGCCTGCTGGACGGGTCAAGTGGCGCCCAACGTGGGGCTCGAGGCACGGTGGCTCACTACTGGATGGCAAAGAGAAAACGTGGTCTGGCCAGACTCACTAGGGTAGAGGTGCCCCAACAGCATCACTCGTGCGCCGCGGGCAGCCTTGAGGTAAGTGCTGTTCATCAATCAATGGGTAAAGCACTCTCTAAAGAGGCTCTCTTCATTTAGGAAATGAAGATTTCAGGGAGAGGGGAATAAGAGTCAAAAAGAAAGAAAAAAAAAAAGATTTAATTAGGTTTTTCTGTTTCGTGGAAGAAAAATGTCCCTGGCTGGTTATTAATGGCCCGGGTATCCACCCTTTGACGTGGAATAAAGTCGGAAAAGATATCAATAACTTGCTTAAGGATGGAGAGAATGCCCCCGATGCATTCTTTAGTTTCTATGGAGTAATCAGAGATGTTTTATAGGATTCAGAAAAGGATAGTAGGGTGTCACATCTTCTGGCACTTGCTGAGGACCTATTAAACGATGTGTCCATCCCAGAAGACGGTAAGAGTGAGGTTGCCACAAATCACATTGAACAAAAGACCAAAAGACCCCACTGGGACCCTCAAGGGTCCAGAGGTTTATTGACATCTACCGGTAAGAGCGCTCTCTGTCTTGTCTCTGTCTCTGTCTTGTCTCGTTACGTTTTGTGCTGGTCGACTGATTTGTACTTTGCAGGCTCGATTTGTGCTTTGCAGGCTCTCACTGGACAGACGTGTCCGGACAGTGATCCTGGGAGGGAAAGAGAGACGTCTCATTCCCTGATTTGGGCAAGGACCCCTAGTCCGAGCCATTTGGGCCACCTCAGAGGTGACCATTTATTTTAGGAGTCTCCTCCAGGGAGTGCTCAGGAGAGGAGCATCTTTGGGTTCCTTTCCCCTGGTGGAAGGAAGTGCCACTTTGTATTTTGTCGTGGGAAATTGTTAGAGCCATTCTGTGGGAGTTTTTTGTATGTTTTATTGTGGTCATTGTTACTTTACACTCTGTTTCTCTTCCAAGAAATAAGGTACATGTCTGACTGACAGGGATGTGAAAGCCCCTGATGTCTGTTTGATCAAGGACAGAGATCCTCAATCTCGATTGTTTTTGGTGTGATTGAGCCTGGAGGGTCACTCTCCACAGAGCACACCAGGCTGTCATTGTTCTTGGAGTTTTGTTGGTTGTCTCGTAGGGGCAAAGTTTTTCTTTCGTGTGCCCTTGGTCTTGTGTGTAGTGTGTTAACTGTTCTCATTGTTGACTTGACTGTGACGGACGCTATGGGACAGTCCCTTCTTCTCCACTAGACCTTTGCCTAGCCCACCAGAAGGATGTGCGAGCCGCAATCGAGGGCTTGCTTGCTGTGAGTGAGGCCATCATCATCTCAGTGCTGATGTGCTGGTACTTGAATTGTCTGTGTAAAGGTCATCTGTTTCTGCTACTCACCTCCCTCCCTCCTAGCTCTCTTGCTATCGGACTGCAGGCAGCTGGCTGCTCTCACGAGGGTGGGGGTGCGTGCTCTCAGTACAGGCAGGCTAAGATTCTCATGTCCTGCTCTGGACAGGCAATGGCTGCCTGCAACTGACAAAATGTGTGAACACTGAACAGAGAATCTGACTTTAGTCAGAGGAGTTAACAAAAACTTTTTTTCAGGAACACTGGCAGCCAAGGACATACTTTATGACCACTGCTCCCCTCCCTTCCTTTACTGTGATAACTTCAAAGTCTCTTCTGCCAGCCAGGAATTTCTCTTGTTAACCCTTCTCTGTCCTGATTGTGAAACCTCAGTAAATCCCCACACACACTTCATCCCTACAGACAAAGAGAAGCTAAAACCAGGATTCTTAAATGCAGATAAGAACTTAGACGCCTTTTTCCAGGTGGCTTTATCAACTACAGAAACTTAAGAAAACACAGAGTTAGGATATATGACCATCTGACAGAGACTAAGTGGTCATAAAACATCCCAAACTCCCCAAACTCCCAAACCCGGGAGACAGCTCATAAAACTCCTAAACACGGTTGCTAAACAAATGAGAAATAAAGATAACATGAAAAACTACTGATATGAACCTAAAGAGGGACGCGGGCGGTGGGAGATGAATTATGTGGTCTGTATTAGCCTCACAAAGAAAGGCATGTGCTCCTTCCAACCTCCCTGCTGTGTGTGTGAGAAGTTTGGAACTAGCCCCCTGCCAAGGCTTGTAAACTTCATTTGTATAAACCTTGCTTTTGCATTCTGTACCTAAGGTCTCTGATGGCTTCTTTGGGGACTTGATCTGGGCATAACACTGATATTGCTTGAAAAAGAAATATTAAATTACCAGTTCAAGATACTGGGAAATTATGCTTTTGTTTCCACAGGAAAAATAAAAATTTACATGGTTTTGGTCATTTGAGTTCTATGTGTTACAAATACTTGCCATCATTTAAGAAAATTGGTTTCAAATTATTGTTGGTTAAGACAAAAGTTTAGATAAATGATTTTTAATATGAGGAAACAGTTTAAAATGTAAAAATTTAAAGGCTTAAACATGTCATGAGGTTTGAAAAAAATATATAATGAAACTTTAAGGTCTAACTTTAAAGTTTAAGTAAACATGTTTCAGATTTCTTTCTCTTGTTATTCTGCTGTTACATGGAGACTCCAAAGGTCATAGTTTTAAAATGTCTGTCTATTCTACAGGTATGAATGAAAATGTGGCCACATGTATGTTTGGTTTTGAATGTCTGAGTTTGCATGCATGTCCTTCTGTGTTAAGGAATACAAGTTAATACTAGTCATCTGGCTATCCAGATACTAGTTTAAAGTATAAACGGTTCTATTTAAATAAAAACAAACTGAGAGGTATATTTGACTAATATATCTATAGAGAACAAATTAGCCTGGTCATTATTACCAAACTTAGAGATATTTTCAAGATTAGGCCTAGATTTGTTTGGCTCAGATACATTTAATAGATAATGGTCCTCAAACCTGTCAATGATCTGATGAATATGACATTTAAATTATTTGATTAAAAACTTACTATCAGAAACAGAGACTCCTAGCTCCCAGCTCCTAGCAATGACTCCAAGGTCTCCAAAGAAGATATGGAATGACAAGAAGATGCCACCTGAATTGCGAACGACACTGACCACAGGGCAAGATGCCCCAATGCAACACCTGCCTCCAGGACCCAGCCCAGACTATGGACAAGTAGTAGGACACTGTCAGTCTTCCGTGTCCCTATTCCACAGAAAAGGTACTCTGCCTTATGGGCTTGATGGTGGTAGAAGATTGATGTTGTTCTGACTGGTACCTCCAACGCTATAGAGACCTGGGTAGGGATTGATCACTGTAATTTATAGGATTGGATGCTTCTTGGTCTGCACTCAGATATAGTTTATCCTTCTCAGATCTTTGATGGCTAGGCTAGCTCTAACTTTGTCAGCATGGCAGCATCAGACAACCAGATCTTTCTGCAAGGCCATAGCTAGCTTGTAAGCTCACTTAAAAAAAATGTTCTAAGATGTAAAAATTTAAATAAATCATAAAGGTTCGGATATGAGTCTAAAATAAGATATGTTTCAGATTACTCTCCTGTTCTATGGTTCAGAGCTTAACATTTAGGAGTCCTGATGAGCTGATAGAGCAATGACCACTTACTGTTCAGTTACAAGCTCAACATTTTGGATTTGTTTTAGATGTCATCTAGATATGTCTAAATGTAAACCTAAAAGTGCTTTTCACCAGGCCAAAAATCTCTGTCCAACTTACACCTGGCTTTCTGGACAGAAGAAAAATGCCCAAACCTGTAGTTCTTGTTGGGACTCAAAGGTATAAGTCTACTTCTGCTGTTTTACAGATACCTATTACTGCTTTGTCTACAATATGGATTTCAGTACAGATTGGTAATACTAATGTATCTAAAACTTTTATGTCATTCTGCAAAAAGGCCTCAAAGGATCAAAAGAGTCATAAAAACATAGACCACTCCACAGAGGTCGAAATAACCCCAGATAAGTATTCCTAAAGATGGATTTTTCCTCTCTCCTGGTCTTGGATTACTGCTTTCCCATTACTAAGGGTATAAATCTAAGGGTTCCAAATAAGTTCACAAATTTTAACCTCTGTTCCTAGTTTAAATCTGTCTCAACAGATTTCTACTTGGCTGGCAGACACCTCCAAGTTTCAGTTGCTGACTCCACTGCTCCAGATGACTGTGGCTCCGGACATGCTAAGGCTAATGTGGACCAGCCAGCTAACATGATTCTTCTCTGTCCTATGGGTCAGGCAGCTACATGCTACTGACAAATGCCCCTGCCCAGTCTTTGACCAGCTTTTCAGCCTTTTGGGGAGGGGCCTGATAATGACGCCCAATGCCAGCTTGAAGCAGTTCCAGAAGAGAATACGTCGTCCCAATTCCTTGTTCAAAAGAGGCTGAAATGCTGGTCAAAAAAACTCCCTGCATAGAGACAAGATGGCTAATTGCACATAACTATGCATGCCATTACAGGCATGAGTTACTAAAATAGGCCATGAGTTACTAAATGTAATCCATAATTTTAAGAATAAAATTTGCCAAAAAAAAAATGGGGGAATGAAAGACCCTAGCCTTCAGGCTTACACCCCAAGCCTCAGGAAAAGAGAAAACTTCAAGCACCAGGAAATGAGAAACTAAAAATCTAGTTCCAAGAGCAACCTGACTTAGCCATTGTTCAATCTCCCCTGCAACCATTTAACAATGTAAGAGATTTCTGTTAAGAGATGTGCTCAACTGTGACTGGGATAGTTACAGGTGTTCCAGGAAGGACCACTGTGAACTTTGTGTAAACTCCACCCCACCTTGATACCCCCCCCTTGAGGTTCAGGAAAAATGTACCTGTTGATGCAAATTACCCATCTGTGATCACTCTGTACCCAGACCATGATCTTGTGAAACGAAATTGTATGGGAATTGTAACCTTATGGGTTTTTCCTTTATTAGCCTTTATGGGCTGCAGTAAGATGCGGCTCTTGCTCTTAGGAGCAGGGTTTGCCCTTCTATATAGAAGCTTTAAAGAATCCCCTTGGCTTTCTACCCTGATCCCCACCATCCTGGACCCTGATTATTTTCCTTCTCCTTCTCATTACCTTTGGTCCTGGGCCTTTCAGCGGTTGACTCGGTTTATCAAAAATCAGATTGATTTGGCCTTACCATGACACGTCTTGATTCATTATCACAGAGTAGATTCCTAGGAGGCCAGCCAGGAGCCCATCAAGGACTCAGATTCAGTGTCCTAAAGCCCTAACGTCCCCACGGTCTTGCTAGAGAGTACTCAATGACGGGAATAGTACAGGGCCCACGCAGGAGACAACGGCGTACAGAGGTCGTTGAGACCGGCTCAACATGACACCTGCCATGCGTGGGAGTCCCCTGTATAGCCTAAGACAGAGGCTCTCTCGGACATCCGCAACCCCGATCACATGGACTTGGTCCATTTTTGAGAAAAGAGGGGATATGTTGGAGATCGACTCTGGACAGCTGTGTCTTGAACCTTGTGTTACCTGCCACGATTTATCAAGCCTCGTGTAAATAACAGGTTTTAGTCTAACCTAGGAATGTAGGATTAAATAAACCTCTTTAAATCAGCTAGCTGCAGGGGCCTGGGACCAAAGCGACCTCCTGCTGACCCTCCTTAGGAATTTTCTTTGTCCTCTCCTCACTCCTGCTCCCCCTCCCTACCTGAAGCCTGTTTATAAGCTCTAACACCAGTCAATAAACTGAGACCTTGACGCAACTCAGACTGACTCTGTCTTTCTTCACGCGCTTGGTCTCCTTTCCCTCTCGCCCCCCATTGATTCACAGGTGGTCCCTCCTCGAGACCCTCGAATAACCTGGCCTGCTGGACGGGTCACAAGACTGCTCTGTCAGAGGAGCCCCCAGCCTCTGGCGCGAACACTGGTACGGAGACAGCTGGATCCTCTGAGGAGCCCAGTGACGTCTTCCTCAGCTCTCCCGGCTCCCTCTGTATCTTCGTTAACTTCAAGTCCGGCTCCCTTGGCACCCTCTGTGCCTGGAACTCCATCTTCTGCCCCAGCTCCGGTACCGGATTTGACTGCGACAGTGTCTGTACCAGTCCATTCTGAAAAGTCAGACGACCCTTTTCGGGATTCGGGTGATAAATTATTACCAGCCGCAGCGCTGGAACCAGAACATCCTAAGGGAGCCTCCTCAGTTGCCACTGGGGCTCTTACTCAGGAAAAGGGTCACGAGGTGCCTGTCCTTGGAACTGCGTCTCGGTTGGCACAGTCCTCATTGCAGGGACAGTGGGTGCCCACAACTGGTCCGGTAAGAAAAAGTGCCGCTCTTCCAGGTGGTGGACCACCACCAGGCTGGGGACATTTCAACCAGCTTGGCCACCTGGTTTCTCCACCGCAGCAAGTCACGAGAGGGGAAGGAAGTTGTCACAGGAGCACAGAGCGCGGGCCACAGCACAGCCAAAGATCCCAGAGGGCTCAAGGCCCATCCCTCCCAGGAACTCCAGTCTCTGTGCCTGTTCCTCCAGGTGTACCTCCACCACACTTCTCTCCTGGCTTCCCTCCTGACCAGCCCCAGCCTTCAGGATACATTGTCCCCCCTGCAGGGTTTCCACCAGCTCCTGCCACTATATGGAAACCTTGGGTATGGCCGTCAGGAGTGCAGACTGCTCACCCAAACACCATGCCTACAACACCAACCCGGCTTTTGTCCCGGGAACAATTCTACAGAGAGCAACGACGACTGAGGGAAGAGGAGAAGAAAAAGTCCAGGCTAGACGAGTTTACCAATGGTTTCCTTAAGGCGTTGACGGGGCATGAAAAGATTCAGAGGAAGCCAGGGCACTCCTTTTCCAGGTCTAAATCTCCCTGTCCTGGTTCATCAGATTCAAGAAGTTCATACGCTTCTTCCTCAAAGTCAAGATCTGGCTCCACACGGTCAAGCTCTTCCTCTGGATCCTCCAGCCGCCCACACTCTGGCTTCTATTCGCCATCACCTCGATACCCCAGGAGAGGCAGAGGCGAGAGCCGTCATCACGGTTCTCGAGGGGCCAGTTCTCGAGGATATCATGGATCTAGGTCAAGGTCCCCTCCCTATAGAGGTTCTCGTTCACGGTCAAGATCTCCTCAGAGAAGGTCCACTCGCCGTGACATCAAAACCTATTAAGGGCAGAGGGTCCACTTTAGAGACCTCTTTGAGAAAGAACGCCCCAGGGAAATGGGAGGGGAAACGCCTACCGATAATGGTTCAACAGGTACTACCGTGGGTATGCTGTGGGGGCACAGGCTAGACCCTCAGCTACCAGAGAAGACTTCTCTCCATAGAGACTTTCACCTCTTAATATCAGAAATTCACCCTTCACAAGAGGGCCCAGAGAAGACTATGCTCCTGGACAGCGTCATAGACACAGAAATCGAGGCAGCAACTATCCAGGAAAGCCTTCCACCGAGAGATAGTCACAATCTGAAAGGGAACACAAAATCCAGAGTGAAGGAGAGTGGGAACGTTCCAGGAGTCCATAAATGACACAAGCATAAGAGAAAAACGGAAAACGGGGAAAGCATGAGGAGAGTGAGAGCTTCCTGAGTTCTGAGCTGATAGAGACTTCCAGCCAATCCAGGGAGTTGTTGGGTGTGGGTGACACTAAGGCAGATACACCGTTTGTCCTCCCAAGGAGAGACGATGCTACACACCTGTTGGGGATGAACTGACAGAGGCAGAATCCATCACTTTCAAAGCAGTGTCTGAGAAGGACAAGAGAGAAAAAGATGAACCAAAAGGAAAAAGTGACAAGACCAAAGGGGAAAGGGACATGCCTGCTACAGCCAAGAAGGAAAATGTTTTCAAACCTTCTAAAGGACCCCAAGAGTAGGTGGATGGGGACCGTGAAAACTCTCCTAGGTCTGACCCTCCACTTGAAAAAGCCAAAGAGCGGGCTACAAAGACTGACTCTATAAAACTCCGATCTTGTAGCTATATTGGGAGTGATGGCAGGATATGTCCTGTAGACCAATAACTTGGACTGGGTGTCTTGATGGCAGGATCTGATACTAGCATCTGATACTGTCCATTTTAACAAAAACATTGTTAAAAGAGGGCAACGGAACATGATCCTATCAGCTTGAGGGATGGAAAAATAAAAATAAAAAGTTTCTAAACATCTCATGACCCCAGTGTTTTGTTTGTTTGTTTGTGTTTTCAGTTTTGCTTATTTCCACTCCTTTCTGATACTTTACACATACGGCAAGTTCTGCGGTCAACTTTATATCCCAGGCAGCTGCTTCTCCCATTTAACATTTTGCAAAGCATTGCCATAGTGGTATTGTGCCTAATTCGTCACATCTGCCTTTAGTTCTACACTTTTCCAATCCTAGCAGTAGAGCTAGATATCAAAAATTCCTTTTTTTTTTTTTAAAGTGTCTTGTGTAGCCTGGTCTCTAACTCCTAGGTAGCTGGGGGTGACTGTGGTGATATCTTGTTTGTGCCCCAATCAAAAGCTTGCCTGAAGATCAGAGGGCTGATCAGTCACTAGTTCAGCACAGAGGCCAGGGACTGTTGGCACACACCTCTAATCCAAGAACTCTGGAGGAGGAAGCAGGAAGATCCAGAGATCAAGACCACCCTAGCTCTAAGTCATTGAGTCAGTCTAAGAAGAGAGAGAGAGAGAGAGAGAGAGAGAGAGAGAGAGAGAGAGAGAGAGAGAGAGAGAGAGAGAGGAGGGAGGGAGTCGAGAGAGGAGAGGGAGAACGAGAGGGAGAAAGAGAGCCAATGGGTGGGGTTGGGCCACACCCTTAATCCCAGCACCAGGGAGGTGGAGACAGGTATATAAGGCAGATGGAGACCGGATCTCAGCTCATTCAGTCTGAGGATTCCTAGAGAGCGGATCTCACCCTTTCAGCTGAGGACTAGAAAAGATAGGTGAGAGTTGGCTGTGGGTTGCCCCTTGGACTCTCTGAACTTTTGGCATTTGGCGTCTGTGGTATCTGGCTCGGGGTTTTTACTGTTCAAACCATTTAGAACTGGTGCTACAGCTGGTGCCCAGTGTGGGGCAAGAACCCAGGACCCCGACATAAGAGTCTCACGCTCTACCCCAAGAGCTAGCTCTATTCTGAGGCAGCATCTTTGAAGACAGGAGATCAATCAAGGTCCCGGGGTCTACTTGAGACCTAGACGCAAACATCAGGGCTCTGAGCGGGGCCTGGCCCACAGAATCCTCTGCCACCATGCCCTGTGTGCACTACAAATTTTCCTCTAAACTCAACTACGACATGATCATCTTCGATGGGCTCCAAATCTCCCTCTGCGACTTAAAGAAGCAGATTATGGGCAGAGAAAAGCTGAAAGCTGCCAATAGCGACCTGCGGATCTTCAACGCAGAGACGCAAGAAGAATATACAGATGACAATGCGCCAATTCCTAAGAACTCATCTGTGATTGTCAGAAGAATTCCTAGTGGAGGCGTTAAGTCGGCAAGGAAGACACACCCTCTAAGTGGAACTGGACCAGTGATGGGAACCACACAGGCAACCGGTGACTCTTCTGCATCCATTTCTCTGGCCCAGCTTACAGAGACTGCCAATCTGGCTGAAGCCAATGCTTCGGAGGAAGATAAAATCAAAGCGATGTGGCAATGTGGCCGAGAATACGACCCAGTCAGTTCCGTGAAGAAACCTCTGGGTCCACCACCTCCATCTTATACCTGTTTTCGTTGTGGTGTCCCTGGTCATCATATTAAGAGTTGCCCAACAAACGGGGATAAGAACCTTGAATCCGGCCGGAGAATCAAGAGGAGCACTGGAATTCCTACCAGTTTTCTGACTGAGGTGAAAGATCCTAACACGAAGGGTGCCATGCTCACCAACTCTGGAAAATACGCAATACCGACCCTAGATGCAGAGGCCTATGCGATCGGGAAGAAAGAGAAGCCACCCTTCTTCCCTGAGAAACCGTCCTTGTCGTCGTCGTCATCTTCGTTGTCGTCATCATCATCTTCAGTGTTTTGTTTGTTTGTTTGTTTTTTCTGTTTTGCTTATTTCCACTTTTTTGTGATATTTTACACACTGCAAGTTGTGCAGTCAACTTTATATCCTATGCAGCTGCTTTTTCCATTTAACTTTGTGCAATCATTTCCACAGTGGTATTGGGCCTAATTTGCAACATCTGCCTTTAGTTCTACCATTTACATATCCTAGCAGTAGAGCTAGATATGGAAAATTCTTTTTTAAAAAGGAGTCTTTTATATTCTGGTTTCTAACTCCTTTGTAGTTGAACATTGGTGTGTGTACACCATTTTAAAAAAATAGAGGAGGGTCCATTATTGACTCTGTAATTCCTCAGAAGGATGACAATATTACTGGAACTCCCAGGAAAACCCACTCTATTGCTGGGAAGTACTTCCGGAGTCAAAGCCAGTCCAGGAGGAGAAGGTGTAAAAGGAATGTTCCAAAGACATTTAGTTAGGAACGCAAGCTTGTAAGGATGAATAGATCAAGAAGCCTGAGACACATTATCTTCGTGGTAGTATGAAAAAGCAAAGAAAGAGATAAACTGAAGAAAAGAATGTAGATAAAATTTGTATGTCATGGTCCATGAAAATCTCTGAAGTAGAAGTAGCAGAAATAGTGAACTGTCAGCAAAGCAAAAAATGGAAGGTAATGTTGAAAAACTAGAAAGGATCCCAGAAAAGGACATGTTTGTATCATCAACTGCCCCAGCTAAAAACATCAAACTCAACAGAGAAACTGGGGAAAATATTGGAAGTGCAGAAAATAATTTACTTCGAATGAACCCTCTGAAGAAGTGCAGTCAATGTGTAGCAAAATTAAACTGGAAAATGTCAAGGGAAAGGCCAAGGGGAAAGCAGCTGGGACTGCAGGCTGCAGCTCTACATTTTTGGGTTACACCAGGACAAGCAAGCTCAGTGGAGGCAGTCCTGTGTCAAACTCTGAAGAAAATACAGATCCAAAGAGAATAGTCATTAAAACTATGGAGGAGTATAACAATGATAATAGAGCCCCTGCTGAAGATGTTATAATTATCCAGGTTCCTCAATCTGAATGGGATCAAGATGACTTCAATTCTAAAGAAGAAGTTGTGAAATCCACACAACCTATACACAGTGTAGGAAAACCATCTAGTATCATAAATTAAATTACTACTAAACCATCAGGTATAGTCAAGTACGCAGAGAAAAAAAGTGAGCAGTCAGAGAAAATTCAGAAGCTCACAAAAAAGGTGAGCCATGAGGTAAGATGCTCAAAAGTCTCTGTGTCCATTGAGAAGGAGAGACCCAAAGACAGGGATTACTCAGTGCTAGAAATGGAAAGACCTGAGAAGAGAAAGAACAGCACCTTGCCAGAGAAGGAGAGCACCGAGGATTGTCTGAGTGAACAGGGAAATTCTAAGAATCTGTCTCAGTCTTCCAAAGAGCCTAGGACCTCAGCTAAGCATGAATCCCTTCATGCTTCTTCCAAGAAGGACTTCACTCCCAGTAGAGACAAGAAAATGGACTGTGACAGCAGAGAGCATTCCCTGTCAGAGCAGAGATCGGAGAAGTGAGTTAGAAAGATGGAAGGACTCTCCCTCTTGGAGTAAACATTCCTCATCTGAACAGAAAAGTGAGCCAAAGAAGGAAAGTGTTTTACCTAAAAAGGGGACAGAGTCCAAAAAAAGTAATTCTAGTTCCCCAAGAGACAAAAAGCCTCATGATCATAAAGTCCCCTATGATACTAAATGGTTACATGAAGAAGCAAATCTGTATATATTCTTATATTAGTTCTAAATAAATTATTTTTTATTAGACAAAAAAAGCAGAAATGTGATATTTTGTTTGTACTCTAACAAATAAAGCTTGCTTGAGGTTTGAGACCACCCTGGGCTATATGAGACTGAACCAGTCTAAAAGAGAAACAGAGCTAGGCAGTGTTGGTGGCTCACACCTTTAACCCCAGCTCTAGAGACCTGGTGAAAGAAATATAAGGTGGGTGGAGATAGCATCTCAGTCCAGTCAGTCTGAGTATTCATAGAAATAGGATCTCCCCCTTTCAGCTGAGGAATTGGCAAGGTGAGAGGTGGCTGTGACTTGCTCCTTTGTCTCTCTGACCTTTCAGCATTTCCTCTGATATCTAGCTCTGGGTTTTTACTATTAAAAGCAACTACAATTCGAGTTACAGTTGACCTTGAACTTGTACTCCAGAAGTGGAGGCAGGAGGATGAGGACTTCTAGCCCATCCTTGGCTATAGTTATTTGGAGGCTGGCATAGGCTAAATGAGACCTTGTCTTACACACACAAACAAAAGAAGTGAAGTGCACATCAGACAGTGACCAGGAGCTAGAGGGTGGTGAGCAGTGCTTGCTGCTTTCGCAGAGGCCCTGGGTTCGGTTCCAGCACCCACTGGATGTCTCACAACCATCTCTAAGTCCAGTTCCAGGGTATCTGATGCACTCTTCTGGCCCCCAGGGGTTCTTGCATATAATGGTACACACAATATCATGCAGGCAAACACATATGTACACAAAATTTCAATCTTTTAAAAATTATATTTAAAATTTTAATTTTGTGTAGGGTTGGGTAACATGCCATGTGCTGTGGAGTTCAGAGGACAACTTGTAACAGGCATTACAAGTTTCTACCATGTAAGTCCCAAAGAAGGATGGAACTCATGTCTTGGGCTTGGTGGCAGGCACCTTTAAACCCAGAGCCATCTTACGAAAAAAGTAATAAATAAATACATCAAAAAAAAGGAGAAGAAGAAGGAGAGAAGAAAGGGGATGTCTGGGCTTGGTGACAAACACTTTTTAGTCCCAGCACCCAGGAAGTAGAGGCAGGCAGATCACTGAGTTAAGGCCCCCTGGTCAACATAGTGAGACTCTATTTCTTTGAGTTTTGTTTTTTGTTTTGTTTTTATTTTTCTCTGTGCTCAGGGAGCTTGGTTCAAGACATGGTTTATATGTGTAGCCCTGGCTGTCCTGGAACTCTGTAGAACAGGCTGGCCTCAAACTCACATAGATCCAACTGCCTCTGCCCTGCTGAGTGTGCTACCACTGACCAGCCTGGAGAGGCTTTTTCAATCTAGTAAAGTTGAATCTATAAATTCTAAAACCTATGACTCCTTCTTGACATAATCCTAGACATAGGCATGCTCAAGCATAGTTATCCTACAAGAAACTACTAATATTCCTGTAGGCCTGGTTCATGAGCCATCTACTTCAATGTCCTCTCAGCAGGGTGTTGGATTCTTCTAGAGGTTAATGAGGACCTTATGTCCTGCACTGTTTATTCTTGATTTCCAGCACACTGCGGAGGGGAAGTGACTTGAGTAAGATCCTTGAAAATCTCCAGAACACCATCTAGTCCTGGAGTCCATGGCTGTAACCCTTGGAATATACCCTCACCCCTTCTATTAAAGTCATTTAGAAAATGAGACTTACAGTGGAACTGTCTTTGCCTGTTAGGAATTATTTTCCCACTGGGCAGAAATATACACCTGGCTTTTGTTGTGGCATACCCATGTTGCATTTATTCATGAATGCCCTGAGCTTTTCAGGATGCAGTGATTAGTTCTAGCCACTGGGTGGCACAAACTCACAGGAGTCCAGTGATAGTCCCTAACTTACATCCCAAAGAGCACTTGTTGCTAAGTGGCACCAAATGATGGAAGGTTGGGGAAGAACAGATTTATTTAACTCATATTCCAGTGTACACATGAAGCTACATTTCCTGGAATCCAGGTCAGATTATTGAATAAGGAAAAGAAAAAGAGATGAAAAAGTTTTGGAAATTCCAGCCTTGGGAAATGATGCAGGAAAAGAGCCACAAATTCAAGGCCAGCCTGCTGAACTACATAGAAAGTTCCATGCCAGTCTGAGTTACAGAGAAAGACTCAATTACAAACAAATGGAAGTAATATCTCAAAACACACTCTCTCCTCTCCTCTCCTCTCTCTCTCTCTCTCTCTCTCTCACACACACACACACACACACACACACACACACACACACACACAATCCTAAATAAAAAGTGACACAAATAAATCTGTAACAAATACATATTGCTCTTCCCCTTGCTCCTGCCACCTGCAGTGGGCAGACAGAGCTGGCCCTCCCCCTTACTATCTGCAGCACATGGGAAAGGGGGCCCTGTACCTTCCCTGGGCAGCACAGTAGAAATAACCCTGTTGACTGGATGCAGGTGAGGCAGCTGGAGAATGTGATGCTGAGAGATCTTGCACACCCTCACTCATCTGTAAAAAGGTTGTGGTGGAGAAAGATGCCCTGCCCCCTTCCTTAGCTGTGGCTGGTAGCAGAGTTGGCAATGAGGTTATAAGAGTGTGAGATCTGTCCCTACCCTTTATCAGCTGCAACTGTCAGGCCCTTGCACTTCATCTGAGCAATGCAGTGGATGTGGCCTGGATGGTGTAGGTGTAGGTGAGCTGCCCCTGAGTGCCTGAAAGCAGGAGCTCTGACCTGCCCCTTGCTCATTGCTGCAAGGGGTGAACTAGCCAGGGCAGTGCTGGAGAGCTCACCCTGGTGGTGAGGTCAGGGCAGAGCTTGCAGGCTGAGCAACCCTGCAACTTCCCAGGCCAGAACCAGGACTATGAGCTGGCCCACCCCAACATCTGTCCCATGTATATGATCTACTGAAGCATGTAAAGGGGTTGTTCCTGCAGATCCAAAGCTGCAAGATCCCCATGACACAGGACAACAGGAATCCAAGAGGAATCCCAGTGAGGGCTCAGTATCCTTAGTGTAGCAGAAACCAGAGGCCTTGAGCCGGACCCATGACTCTTTGTAATGAACACATTCAAGTAAAGATATATGGATAAAAGGGTTTACTACATGATTTACTGTGTCATACTACAGCTTCCAGATTCTATGATGAGATTTTTTTCCTTTTTCTTTCTTTTTCGCCTCTTAAATTTTACTTTATCCTATTGGGGGTGGTTGCAAAGGCAGAGGTCAGATACAAAGGGATAGGGATATGAATGAGATCAAGATGAATGGTGTGAAAGACACAATAAATAAAAAGAAAGTAAAAAATACTTCTGGCAATGAAGGAGAAGAGAAGGAACAAAAGATATAGAAATCTGAGAGGGAAGATGTAAAATGAGCTAAGTGTGGTAACTCTTGTCTGTAATCGCGGTGCTTTGGAGCCTGAAACAGGAATACCAGTTATGACTTCTAGTCCAGCCTGGGCACA
This sequence comes from Peromyscus leucopus, assembly GCF_004664715.2. Classification (NCBI taxonomy): domain Eukaryota; kingdom Metazoa; phylum Chordata; class Mammalia; order Rodentia; family Cricetidae; genus Peromyscus; species Peromyscus leucopus. Next base: position 16,316 of record NW_023504604.1, on the reverse strand, counting down.
TATATGAATTCAGTCTAGTGTGGGCTAGAGAAACCATCCTTAAAACAAACACACAGACCAATAGAAAAGCTAAAACAATCCAAAGCTAGATTGAAGCTTTGGTAGAGTGATTGCAGAACTCTGCTTCATTTTCAGCACTGTGTAAACTGGGTGTGAGGGTCCACACCTATGATATCAGCACTCAGGAGGAAGAGGCAAGAAGATGGGAAGTTCAAGGTCAGCCTCAACTACATGGACTATGTCTCAAAACCACAAATAAAATCTTGGGAGAGGGATGACTCAGTCCATAAAGCACATTGCAAGCATGAGAATCTAGCTTGATCCCAGGTACTCATGTAAAAACAGGGTGTGATAGTGGAAGCTTGTAATCACAGTGCTGGGGAGGTAGAGAGAGGACTATCCCTGAGGCTCTCAAGCCAGAAAGCTTGGCACAATTAGTAAGCTTCAGGCTGATGGGAATCTCATGTCTCAAAAGAAGTGGACAGCATTTCCAATGATGATACCAAGGATCCTCCCATCTCCACACACAGGCTTACACATGCATGTGCACACAGACACATAAAATAATAACAACAGATGAATATGAACTGAGAGATGAATTTGCTGGGTGTGGTTGCACATGCAAGTATTCCCAGCACTTGGAAGCAGAGGCAAGTGGATCTCTTTGAACTTGAGGCCAGCCTGATCTACATAATGATAGCCTGTTCCATGCCAGCCAGAGCTACATAGTGAGACCCTGTCTCACAGTCTCAAAGTAGTAGTAGTAAAAATAATATAAATCAGAGAGAGATGAGTTCAAGCTTCACCAACAATTACACTATGGGTCCTCTTTGATTCACCTTGTCTAAAAAGCCAATAGCAGGTTTGGGCTGGAGAGGCTTCAGCGCTTAAAGGGGGTACTGCTCCTGCAGAGGACTTGAGTTTGGTTCCCAGCATCCATGTCAAGCAGATTACAAGCTTTTGTAACTACAGCTTCAGGAGCACTGGATACCCCTGTCCTCTGTGGGCACTGTACCCACATGGGCTCACACACAATTAAAAATAATAATAAATCTTAAACTAAAAAAATTCAATAGCAGTTTTTATTTAAAAATGGAGATTACCTGACTCCCTTGTACAAAAGGACTCATGCAGCCATCTTGGTGCCACAGGATTATAATCTGAGTTACTCAGCTTCAACAGGCAGGAAGATCACAAGTTCAAAGGCAGCCTGAAGAAGTTAGACATTGTCTCAGAAAGTAAAAACAGAAAGAGTGGAGGTGTGGAGCAGTGGAATGGAACCTGTGTGGTCCATCCACAGCCCTGGAAACCATGCACTATATTGGGAAAAACAAAAACTGAGTTTTGCTTCCCTTAACCATTCATTCAGTGATGGGACATCAAGACAAAATTTGAGTGCTTGCTACAAATATGATGTTTTATCAATGTAAAGCAATATAAAGATAAACAATGGTAGTGTCTCATGTCTTTAATCTTAGCACTTGGGAGGCAAGGGAGGCAGATCTCTGTGAGTATGAGGCCACCCTGGTCAAAAGTTTTAGGAGAGCCAGGGCTACACACAGAGAAACCCTGACATGAGGAGTATTGATGTTACTCAGGTCCCAGAAAGCAATATTCCAACCTCCAGAGTACATGAAAAGTGATTGTTAATCCCCCTTCCTCAAAATGGTGGGGTATCATCCACCTGGAGCTTGACCCATTCCTCTGTGGCAAACCTCTACACACAGCTGTCTTCCACATGCCAGGAATCGGGCTCTGCAGCGAACACAGCACAGCAGAATCTCTCCACTCTGAGTGCACAGACATAGGAACACACAGCTCCAGGTCTGTGGACTGGGATGAATTTGCATGTGTACTTTATCTTCTCCTGCTCCTCACAGAAGTGAGTGACAGGCAGCTGTTGGATGCACTTCTCTATTACACGCTCTAGATGATCAAGATCGCTGCTCTCTGCTTCAAAACCAATGATTTGTTCTTTTTTCCCATCTAAACCAATGAGCAAATATCCCCCGTCAGTGTTTGCAAATGCAGAAACAGTTTTAGGGAGAATCTCTATAATCTTTTCTTTAGGGGACATTTTAACCTCTGCATGTTTTGATTTAGGGAAATAGAATGGCTCCTCCAGGGTCAACTTTTCCTTGTTAAAAATGTGTCAAGTTGTTCTAGTTTTAATTCCTCAGCGTCAAACGATCCATGCAAACACTGTCTTCAACTTGATCTCAGTTCAGCATCCTTCATGGCTTTGAGGAACTGAAGTACATCAGGCGCTTTCAGTTCAATTGAGGATGACAGACTTCTCACATAAAAATTGGATTTTAATGTAAGGACATGCTGACCAGAGATATCCCGGATCCATGGTCTCACAAAAATTAAAAAATAGCATTTGTTCTGCCTGTTTTGTAGGTATTTATGAGGAAGTGGAAGAATATTATGAAAAGAATTTTCCAATTCTAGCCCTATTCCATCTCTGGTCAAGCTGTAATTGGAATTCTTAATGTGAGCCTTGACCACGCCCCCCCTCCAGAATTTATCTGAGTACACACAGCCTGTGACATATTTTGGACCTCTCTTTTTCTCAGTTGAGGACCTTTCATTGACTTCCTATTCTTCTCTCCAAGTGTGATTTCTCCTGCAGAGAGAACCAGTTCAGTATAGTCCATCTCCTGATCAATGACGATGCTCATTTTCCAACCATTGCCTCTGCATCCCAGAAGATATTCTTTCCTGTAAAACAGAGCCATTACAGTAGCACCTACCCAGTCAGATCCAACTCTTTACAATACACACAGCACCACCACTGAGCTGCTCTGAATAAGTCTGAAGGTCAGACTTGATGTTCTCTTTAGGGACTCTTGGACACATTTGCAACAGAATACACTAACTTGTGAGAGTAGTAAAATTTCAATTGTTTTGTCATGACTGTATATAATTTGTTTTTAATTGTTTGCAATTAAGAAACTTAATTGTGCTGTGCAAAGGTAGCACACTCCTTTGATCCTAGCAATTGGAATGCAGAAGCAGGTGGATCTTGTGAGTTCAAAGCCAGCCTGGTCTACAAAGTGAGTTCTAGGTCAATGGGGACTGTGCCGAGATCAATTCAGACTGGCCAAGTGTTCAAATAAGTCCCAGCTAGTCAGTTAAAGGAAAAAGTCTGGTCTCCCAGGTGATGAATAGCAAGGAAGCCAGACAGGTGTCATCACTCAAGTTTAAACTGAAAGCTTAATCATGTGATAATGTGTTGTAACTCTACAGAAAACATCCAGGAAGGTGTGTGTTCCCATCTTGATGAGCATTCTGCTTCATGGAGGGGAATTAGTATGTGTTAGTGCCAATCACTATTTATTTCTACACATGAGGGCTGCCCCAGATGTGAGTCCACTTTCCCTAAGGCCCTGCCAGAGACCTTCATCTCCATCTAAAAAGCTGCAAGGAGCCAAGCATGATGTTGGCCTTTGGAGCCTGATGTGGGCATTGTGAGCTTGAGGCATGCAGAACACACACAGTGAATTGCAGGGTAGCCTGGGGTACACATCAAGACACTGTCTGCCACACCCTGCCTCTAAAACACTAAAGCAAAACTACAACCAAAGTAATCTGGATCTAAAGCAGCCTGTAGCACCCAGAAAGGAGCAGTTTGAGCTCTGTCCAGTCAGAAGCTACAGCCCTACCCTGTTCTATGCACTGCTGATTAGTCTCAGTTCTCTCCCAGTCACTCCTGTCCAGCACCCTCCTTATCAGGACCTGTGTGTAGCAAATGGATGGATCTTGTTTTCGTATCCATTCTGTTACCCTGTGTCTTTTAATTGGTTGAATTGAGACCATTGATATTAATGGATTTTAATGACCAGTGATTGCTAATTCCTGTATTTTTCTGGTGGTTGTGCTGTGTTGTATGTTTCCCTTCTTTTGTATTTGTTGGTGTGGGACTATCTATTGCCTATGTTTTCATGGGTGTATCTAACTTCCTTAGGTTGGATTTTCCCTTCCAGTGCTTTCTGTAGAGCTGGATTCATGGAAAGATATTTTTTAAATCTGGTTTTATCATGGAATATTTTGTTTACTCTGTCTATGTTGATTGAGAGTTTTGCTGGGTATAATAGTCTGAGTTGACATCCTTGGTTTCTTAGTGTCCGCACAATGTCTGTTCAGGATCTTCTGGCTTTTAGAGTCTTCATTGAGAAGTCAGGTGTTATTCTTATGGGTCTGCCTTTATATGTTACTTGGCCCTTTTCCTTTGCAGCTCTTAATATTTTTTTCTATATTCTGTATGTTTAGTGGTTTGCTTATTATGTGGTGAGGGGAGTTGTTGTTTTGGATCCAGTCTATTTGGTGTTCTATAAACTTCTTGTATCTTTATAGGCATTTCCTTCTTTAGGTTGGGAAAGTTTTCTTCTATGATTTTGTTGAATATATTTTCTGTGCCTTTGAGTTGGTGTTCTTCTCCTTCTTCTATCCCTATTATTCTTAGGTTTGGTCTTTTCATGGTGTCCCAAATTTCTTGGACATTTTGGGTCATGACTTTGTTGAATATATGTTTTCTTTGACTGATGAATCTATTTTCTCTATCGTATCTTCAATGCCAGAGATCTGCTCTCCCATCTCTTGCATTCTGTTGGTTATGCTTGCATCTGTAGTTCCTGTTCATTTACTCAGATTTTCCACTTCCAGTATTCCCTCAGTTTGTGTCTTCTTTATTGTCTTGATTTCAGATTTCAAATCTTGAACTCTTTCCCTCACTTGTTTAATTTCTTTCTCTTGTCTTTCAAGGGATTTACTGATTTCTTCCCATTTTTGTTTGACTTTTCCTCAAATTCTTTTTTTTTTCAAGACAGGGGTTCTCTGTGTAGCTTTGTGCCCCTCGTGGAGCTCACTTAGTAGCCCAGGATGGCCTCAAACTCACAGAGATCCGCCTTTCTCTGCCTCCCGTGTGCTGGGATTAAAGGTGTGTGCCACCACTGCCCGGCTTCCTCAAATTCTTTAAGGGAATTTTTCATTTCCTCTTTAAAGATCTCTATCATCTTCTTAAGGTCATTTTTAAGGCTCATTTCTTCTGTTTCTTCTGTGTTGGGATGTTCAGGTCTTGCTGAAGTAGGTTCTGAGGGAATCATCGTGGGTTTTTTTTGTTGTTGATGGTATTTTTGCACTGGTGTCTACCCATCTCTTTCTCCCCTTGGTGCAAGTGATGTCTGTGTCTGAGTGTGGCTCTCTTGGTCTAATTGATACTCTTAGTTCAATGGGAGCTCTTGGTCTAGTCGGTACTGATGGACTGTTTGTCTAAGGGAGAAACTCTTAGTCACATTGGCCCTTGTGGGCTCTGTCTCAGAAAGTAGTTGTAATTTTGGCACATGGGTGGGTGGGGTCTTGTGGGTTACAAGGTCTGGTGGGGGATTGTGGTAGTTTGAACTGTCTTCAGGAGGTCTGCCTGCCTGACTGGCCTAAAACTGGGACTGCAATGGGTAGTGGTCTGTGGGCGGGCAGGGCTATGCCCCTGGGACCAAACCCTGGGGGGCTGGAGTATTCAGGTTTGAGGATAAAGACTCACCTCTTAGTCCAGTTAGGTGCTGGCGGGCTCTGGTGAATCTATTGCTTTAAACTGCAGCATTACTAGGACTGAAATGGCAGGGTGGCTGCTGGCTCTGCTCTCCTCAGTTTTCCAACATGGCAGTGGAGGCAGTGGTGGCACACTCCTTTAGGCCCAGCACTCAGGAAGCAGAACCAGGTGGATCTGTGTGAGTTCGAGGCCAGCCTGGTCTACAGAGCAAGATCTTGGACAGGCACCCTACAGAGAAAACCCTGTCTTGAAAAGCCAAACAAACAAAAACCCCCACAAAAAACAAAAAATACACAAAAAACAAAAAACCCACTGCAGGACACCACAGTTTATGGCCCTGTGGCATTGGTGGTATAGTAGTAAGCATAGCTGCCTTCCAACATGGCAGTGGTATGTTTACTACCAGCTCTGGCTCTAGGAACCATGTGCACCACCATCTCTTGGAGGCAGTGGGTCTATGCCTCCATTAAAGCAGTGTGTAGCCAGAAACCTTTTGTTATTGTTGTTCTGTACTAGCAAAGGCTAAATCCACCATGCACCACACAGAGCAGCTTGGAGACACCTCTGTGTACTGTAGAGAGAATCTGCAGCCTTGCTGCTTAGCTCAGTTTTAGTGTGCTTTTATACATGAACGTAACAAAGAAAGCAATGATACAAGAAACGTTGTTTGAGTTCGGAAAAACATGTAAATAAATGCCAGTAAGCACATACTAAACATGAACAGAGTAGCCATTTCCCAGAACTTTCTCAGGACAGTCTAATTTAAACAGAATTGTCTGGCGTGCTCTATAGATTATATCTGGGAATGCATGGAACCAAGACTCAGGGTACACTGACCAGATCGGGTTCTGTAGCTATGTTCTGACATCCAAGAAGTATAAATATGTCTCCTAAGTTGAATGTAAATGTTTAATACAGGAGACACAGAATCACATACAAGAACAACATACAGGGAACAAATGTACCTGAGGTAAAAGGCCCTCTGCATTTTTTCCTGGAGCCTCTCTCACAGTTCCTCAAGGCACTGTTCACCGTGTGTCATTCTTTTTTTAAAAAAGATTTATTTTATGCATATGAGTGCTCTATCCATATGTATGGCTTTATGCCAGAAGAGGGCATCAGACCCCACTATAAATGGTTTTGAGCCACCATGTGGTTGCTGGGAATTGAACTCAGGACCTCTGGAAGAGCAGCCAGTGCTCTTAACCACTGAGCCACCTCTTCAATGCTGTCCCCTCCCCCCAGCTTTGAGACAAAGTCTTGTTAGGTAACTGCCAGGGTCTGGAATTGCATGCATGTACCATTAGCCTAACAGACATACAGAATTTTTTTTTATTTAAATAAGGGGGAAAGGCTGAAATCAGCATCTGACTACAAAAGATGAGGACCCATGTCTCAGAAACAGTTGACTTTGCAAAGGAGCACATATGGTAGAGCCATGCCTAATCACTCCAATCCAGAGCCTCAAAGAAAGTACTTGGAGAATTGTGGGTAGGAGCATGGATCATTTAACCTTGATGTTACATAAGTACAGTTTCAGAGAAAGAGAACATGTCCCTGTTCACAAATGAGACTTTTAAAAATAAATTTTAGCCAAGCTTGGTGGCATACACCTTTAATTTCAGCCTCTCATATGCTATGGACTCTATCATTAAGCTATAGCCCCAGACTGCTATTTTTATTTTATTTTTATTTTGAGAGAAGGTCTCAGTAAGTTGCCCAGGCTGACCTTCAACTTGTGATCTTTCTGCCTCAGCCTGGGCAGTAGCTAGGATAACAGGCCTACACCACCAGCCCTACCTTATTCTAAATTTTATTCAGGGAGATGAACTCTCCCTCTCCCTCTCCCTCTCCCTCTCCCTCTCCCTCTCCCTCTCCCTCTCCCTCTCCCTCTCCCTCTCCCTCTCCCTCTCCCTCTCCCTCTCCCTCTCCCTCTCCCTGACTTAGGAAATGTTTAAGTAGTATATTTTCTATAAATGTGTAGTAGTATAGAAGAATACACACAAACCCACACACACACACACACACACACACACACACACACACACACACACAAATGCAAACCTCATCCTTTTCACAAGGCCCCCAGCTGTTTCCCAGTTTTGCTCTTTCATTTCCAGGGCTGGCACACATGCAGATGTGCTTTTGCTGAGTTGTAATGACAGGCACACTCCTCTTGTGCACATTTAGGCTGATGCTCCACAGCTCCTTCCCACTCTGCAGTCTCCCACATGGCAGACAAAGCATCTCCCAGGTCACAGCCTAGGCACAGCAGGTCCTCGATGCCTTTGTGCAGGGACGGGCTGGCAATGCTGGTTTCCTGCAGCCTGAGCTCAGTCAGGACTGTGGTAGAGGAAGAGGGTGGTGGGTTAACATTTCAGTTCATGAAGATCTTAAAGCCCACGGCAAGGGGTGGGGATGGGGCTCCAACACTCCAGGAGACATGACCACAGAGCAACACAAGACAGAAGCATCCTTCTCCCCTCATCTCCCCACTGTGGGAAGATGGCACAGGTGGCATTTGTGTCCTCCGTGAGGAGTGGCAGTTGCCAGGCACAGAACTCAGGAAGTCTGTAAGCAGATCCCTGCTTGCCCAAAAGGTTACTAGACAGTGGTAGCAGATGCCACCCCACTATATGCTGTTTTATTTAAGGCAAATGAAAACTGCAGATGCAAGAGAGACAATGTCATTCTTTCTCCTCCTGGAAACAGGAGAGGAAAACTCCCATGTGCAAGATGCCTTCCTTGTAGGAAAGAAAAATGCTTCCATGGGAATCTCAGGGAAGAGAATCTATAGGCTTTTTTTAAAAATATATCTTCCCTCTATAGGTTTTGTTTTTTTATGTACCCTCCCTCCCTTTTCCCTCTGCCCCTTCCTGTCTATGCTCTTCCCCTTCAGGGCTTTTACCCACCAACCCCACAGTTTCGCAGAGTTTTCTCCAGTGTGAGCAGCAGGAAATATTAGATAGAAGGATTTAGATTGTGCAGATAAACAGATAGAAAATAAAGGATAGCCTCAAGAGGGCCTAGGTAGAAAATAAAGGATAGCTTCAAGAGGGCCTGGAGCCTATTCCAATGGGCCCTGACTGTCTTCTGCCCCATGGTATTTACAGAGAGGCCATGGAGTAGAGCAAAGGGCCTCCCCACAGCACAGCTAAGTGCAGACCATCTCAGACACCTGCACTCAGGCCTGTGGTCCTAATCATCCTCTCTATGCAGATCTGCTGAGTAAAGCCATGAGAAACCTCAAAATGGGCTCCCACAGGTCCCCCTTTCTTTTCTTTTCTTTTTTCTTTTTCTTTTTTTTTTTTTTTTTTTTTGGTTTTTCGAGACAAGGTTTTTCTGTGTAGCTTTGCACCTGTCCTGGAACTCACTCTGTAGCCCAAGCTGGCCTCGAACTCACAGAGATCTGCCTGCCTCTGCCTCCCGAGTGCTGGGATTAAAGGCATGTGCCACCACCGCCCGGCTCCCCTTTCTTAATATATAAAAAAATAACTCGTTATTAATAGCATACAGCAATCTGCATAGCTGTTATACCTTCCAGTATGGGAGTAGAGCGTAATAAAGATGGCATTTCTGTTTTGGATTAGGTCCAAGGTGACCACAGCATTCTTTAGCTGCATCCAGCTCTTTCTAAACCAAAAACTTTTAATGTAATTGCAAACATAAAGAATCCCTTATTTCATTATTACCAGTAACAAATTAACATAAATATTGCTGTCCATAATTACAATTATCTCAATCTTACATCTTTAACTCCATAAAATTATTTTAATTTCTTGCTAACAGAACATAGGGAAAACTTCTGATGTATTCCCATCAAACAAGGATTTCCTTAACTCCACAAAACCAGGGTGCATTAATATCAATAGGTTAAACATAATTCTTGCAAACATACACTCATCCTTAATTCACTCATAACTCCTCGTTTTCTTTATAATTTTTTAAAACAAAATCTCAAACCTAGTTAGAAAAAAACCCAAACTCACACAATTCCTACAAACCCATATTTAAAAGCAATATTTTCAATCTAACTATTAACACTTTGAAACCCTTTAGCAAAACATCCAAAAGCAGTTTCTTAATAAAACTCTTTACACTTTAAAGTAATCTCTTAGTATACCCATTTGCATTTTTACTAACAAAACATAACATTAATCTACTCAAATAAGAAAATATTTTTTAAATTAAATAGACTAAGGAATATTAACTCTCCCTTTTCTTTATAATTTTTAAAGCAAAGTCTCAAACCTAGTTAGAAAGGCCAAACTTCTCTGTTTAAACAGTTTTATTTGTAACACAAAACCAGTTTCATAAGTAATTCCATTTTTTTACATACACAGTCCCATAAAACAGTTCATGAATCACCAGTTAATAAAACATATGCATACACAAAACTGCATCTTGACTCTAGGTAGAAACCATAATTTTCTTCATTTAAACAGTTCCATTTTTAACACAATTCCAGAAAATAGTTCCTAGGTCATTACCATAAGTAAATTCAAAATTATCCCATTGCCATGAAGTCACTATTGTTCATTTCATTTCTAAAGTCCCAAAATTCAAATAAAAAATTCTGGTATGAACCTTCCAAATATGAAAAAATCATAACAAAAATCTTTTTGTAGTTTTATCTCATTTTTTTTTAAGTTCAAAAAGTTCAACAAAAGAAGTAAATTCTGGTATCAGGCTTTCACTTTCAAATATGAAGAGAAGTTTTACAACCAAAACTTTTTGCAATTAACAATTTTAGTTCAAGCAAGCATCTCTGCAACTTTTATTCTCAAGCTGGAGACATTTTTAGTTATAGTAACATTTAAACTGCACTGTTTTTGCTGTTAGCTCAGGTTTTTCTGTGTTGCGTTGATTTTCCTCAGATCTCAGCTGCGGATGCCTTGTTGTGCTGGTCCTGGTGTCCGCCATTAGCTTCTTAGCAGCTTCTGGAGCTTTAGAAAACTGCTCAGACTGCCTGATTTGCAGTCTATGACTCTATCTTCTGTGTCTCAGGTTTCTTCACCATATACATTAAGCATAGACACACACTTAACATTTACACTTTTTTACAAACTCATATATCATATACATTAAGCTTAAATTCACTCAACATTTACACTTTTTTACAAACTCACATATAACATTAACATCTACTTACTTATACTCCTTAAGGAAACTCTAGAATTATTTTAGCAAATATATTGCTTATTTACTTCATATATTCATATTTTACAACTGCATTTACTTATTTACTTCTTATATTCTTATTTAAAACTTACATTTACAAGCTTATTACTACATATCTTACAACTACCTTAGTTAGATACTTCTTGCTAACTTAGATCTTTATTTCTTAGCATATATCTAACTTAGCAAACACCTAAAGATTTAATACTTAAAGAGTTAACATTTTCTAACAAGACAGAATAATTTTCTACTTCTTGCTCTTAATTATCATCACTATCTCTAATAGAAAGTTTCTCTTAACTAGACAGAAAGTATACAAATAATTTCTAAAGTTCAGAGCTTATCAGCTTTGCTATTCTAAAAGTTCTTGATAGATTGAAACAAGAGTGTAATTCTTTAATAGCTTTCTCTTAACTCTGGGACTTAGTGACTTCTGTTGCTATGCATTTCAGATGTTTTATAACAACTCTATTAAGAGCTATGTCAGTTTACAACAAACCCAAAAGGGAAAAGGGAAAAGAAAACCTTGTAAGGAATATTCTGTTTCTGAATTGCTTAGCTAGTCATTCCGTAACAGTCAATTTCCCAAGAGAAGATAGTTGTCTAAATTGGAGTGAGGTTCCAGATCTGCATTTTTCAACAGGTCTGAAAACATTGCTGAAACTTTGTGACAGTTGTCTCAAACTCCTCAGCAGTCTGGAAGCCTCCTTATACTCTTACTATCCCCAGACTGCAAGATGGAACCTCAATACCAAGAAAACTAATTTAGCTGCTTTCATACTCAAACTCTGATACAATTTTCCCCTTCTTCATTTTTTAAAGCTATATGTGCCATGAGTTCTTTAACAATGCAGATGTTTCTGATAGATTTTTATTAGCCCAGTATTTTCAGCAAAACTGCTGCTATTTAAAGGAGTCAAGAACATAGATGTTCTGTTACAAAACATATCCTTCGAACCCGGACCCCATCCCTGGGCACCAGCCACACTGGGAAGACCTGCCCAACTTGGCCACAGGTTCGGGCCACCGGGCAGGTCCCCTTCTAGCCCCACCGGGAGGGATCCCCTTTTACAAGACCCTGGCAGCCCCAGCAATCTCTGCGCCCTGCCCCCACGCCCATCTGCCCGAGACCCCAGCCACTTCCTGAGACTTAGAGACCAGCCCCCAGCTCCCATCCTGCCCCCGACTTCCCTTCTGGACCAGAGGTGAGTATCCGGGTCCAACCCGGACCCCATCCCTAGGCACCAGCCACTCCGGGAAGACCTGTCCAACTTGGCCACAGGTTCTGGCCACCGGGCGGGTTCGCTTCTAGTCCCACCGGGAGGGATCCCCTTTTCCAAGCCCCCCCCCCGCAGCCCCTGCAATCTCCGCGCCCTGCCCCCACGCCCATCTGCCCGACCCCAGCCAGTTCCTGAGACTTAGAGACTGGCCCCCAGCTCCCATCCTGCCCCTGACTTCCCTTCTGGACCAGAGGTGAGTATCCGGGTCCAACCCGGACCCCATCCCTGGGCACCAGCCACTCCGGGAAGACCTGCCCAACTCGGCCACAGGTTCTGGCCACCGGGCAGGTCCCCTTCTAGCCCCACTGGGAGGGACCCCCTTTTCCAAGACCCCCGGCAGCCCCTGCAATCTCTGCGCCCTGTCCCCACACCCATCTGCCCGAGACCCCAGCCACTTTCTGAGACTTAGAGACCGGCCACCAGCTCCCATCCTGCCCCCAACTTCACTTCTGGACCAGAGTTGGACAAGAGAACTCCCTTTTGGACAAGAGAGAGAGACTTCCTGAATCTGTCAGCTCTTTCTGAAACAAGTACACTGATAAGACCAAGAAGGAACCACAAGGAGATGGGCAGACGTCAAGGCAGAAGTACATACAACAAAATGAAGAGCAATACAGCATCACCAGAACCTAGCCCGACTCCAACATCTAGACCTGAACACCAAAAATTGGAAGAAGCAGACGCCTTATGAGTAACTTCATGACGAAGGTAGAGGCTTGTGTAGAGGAAAAGACAAGAAAATTGGAAGAACACTGTAAACAACTAGAGGAAAGGGCAAACAAATTAGAAGAAAACAATAAAGTCCTGGAAGAAAACAATAAAGTCCTGCAAGAAAACAATAAATCACTGAAAGAAAATCATGAAAAAGTAATGAAACAAACAAAGGAAACAGTCCAAGAACTGAAAAGGGAAATTGAAAAAATAAAGAAGACACAAACAGAGGGAATGCTGGAAATAGAAAACCTGAGTAAAAGATCGGGAACTTCAGATGCAAGTATAACCAACAGAATGCAAGAGATGGAAGAGAGGATTCTTGACATTGAAGATACAGTAGAAGAAATGGTTTCATCAGTCGAAGGAAACACTAAAGCCAACAAAATCATGAACCAAAATGTCCAAGAAATTTGGGACACCATGAAAAGACCAAACCTACGAATTATAGGATAGAAGAAGGTGAAGAATACCAACTCAAAGGCACAGAAAATATATTCAACAAAATAATAGAAGAAAACTTTCCCAACTTAAAGAAGGAAATGCCTATGAAGATACAAGAAGCCTATAGAACACCAAACAGACTAGACCCCCCAAAAAAGTCCCCTCGACACATAATAATTAAACAACTAAATGTACAGAATAAAGAAAGAATATTAAGAGCAGCCAAGGAAAAAGGCCAAGTGACCTATAAAGGTAAACCCATCAGAATAACACCCGATTTCTCAATGGAGACTTTGAAAGCCAGAAGGACCTGGACAGATGTAATGCAGACACTAAGAGACCATGGATGTCAGCCCAGACTAATATACCCAGCAAAACTTTCAATCATCATAGACGGAAGGAACAAGACATTCGAAGACAAAGCCAGATTTAAACAATACCTATCCACAAACCCAGCCCTACAGAAAGCACTAGAAGGAAAATTCCAACCGAAGGAAGTCAGATACACACACGAAAACACAGGCAATAGATAAAGCCACAACAGTAAACCCCAAAGAAGAGAAGTACACACACACTACCACCAAAAATAACAGGGATGAAGAATCACTGGTCATTAATATCCCTTAATATCAACGGACTTAATTCACCTATAAAAAGACATAGACTTACAGAATGGATATGAAAGCAGGACCCATCTTTCTGCTGCATACAAGAAACACATCTCAAATTCAAAGACAGACACTACCTAAGAATAAAAGGCTGGGAAAAGACTTTCCAATCAAATGGCCTTAAGAAACAAGCAGGGGTAGCCATCCTGATATCCAACAAAATAGACTTCAAACTAAAATCAATCAAAAGAGATCAAGAAGGACATTACATCCTCATCACAGGAAAGATCCACCAAGATGAAGTCTCAATTCTGAACATTTATGCCCAAACACAAGGGCACCCACATATGTAAAAGAAACATTACTGAAGCTTAAACCACATATAAAACCCCACATATTAATAGTGGGAGATCTCAACACCCCACTTTCACCACTGGACAGATCTCCCAAATCGAAACTTAACAGAGAAATAAAGGACTTAACTGATGTCATGACCCAATTGGACCTAATTGATATCTACAGAACATTCCATCCTAACAAGAAAGAATATACCTTCTTCTCAGCACCCCATGGAACTTTCTCTAAAATCGACCACATACTTGGTCACAAAGCAAATCTCAACAGATACAAAACAATTAGAATAACCTCCTGTGTTCTATCAGACCACCATGGTTTAAAGTTAGATTTCAACAACAACAAAAACTACAGAAAACCTACAATCTCATGGAAACTGAATAATGCTCAACTGAATCACCAGTGGGTTAAGGAAGAAATAAAGAGAGAAATTAAAGACTTCCTAGAGATCAATGAAAATGAAGACACCAATACCCAAACTTATGGGACACTATGAAAGCAGTGCGAAGAGGGAAATTCATAGCACTAAATACCCACATAAAGAAGTTGGAGAAACCCCACACTAGTGATTTAACAGCACACCTGAAAGCTCTAGAACAAGAAGAAGCAAAGTCTCCCAAGAAGAATAGACACCAGGAAATTATCAAAGTGAGAGGCGAAATTAATAAATTAGAAACTAAGAGAATAATACAAAAAATTAATGAAACAAAGAGTTGGTTCTTTGAGAAAATCAACAAGATAGACAAGCCCTTATCCAAACTAACCAAAAGACAGAGAGAGAGAATCCAAATCAACAAAATCAGAAATGAAAAGGGGGACATAACAACAGACATTGAGGAAATCCAGAGAATTATAAGGTCATATTTCAAAAACCTCTACTCCACAAAACTGGAAAACCTAAAAGAAATGGACATTTTTCTGGATAAGTACCACATACCTAAGTTAAGTCAAGACCAGATAAAATATTTAAATAGTCCAATAACCCCTAAGGAAATAGAAACAGTCATTAAAAGTCTCCCAACCAAAAAAAGCCCAGGACCAGATGGTTTCAGCGCCGAATTCTACCAGATCTTCAAAGAAGAGTTAATACCAATACTCTCTAAATTGTTCCACATAATAGAAACAGAAGGAACATTACTAAACTCCTTCTATGAGGCTACAATTACCCTGATTCCTAAACCAAACAAGGATGCAACAAAGAAAGAGAACTACAGACCAATCTCCCTCATGAACATTGATGCAAAAATACTCAATAAAATACTGGCAAACAGACTCCAAGAACACATCAGAACAATTATCCACCATGATCAAGTAGGCTTCATTCCAGGGATGCAAGGGTTGTTCAACATACAAAAGTCCATCAATGTAATACACCATATAAACAAACTCAAAGAAAAAAAACACATGATCATCTCACTAGATGCAGAAAAGGCATTTGACAAAATCCAACCCCCCTTCATGATAAAAGTCTTGGAGCGATCAGGAATACAGGGAACATACCTAAACATAATAAAGGCAATATATAGCAAACCAACAGCCAACATCAAATTAAATGGAGAGAAACTCAAAGCAATTCCACTAAAATCAGGAATGAGGCAAGGTTGTCCACTCTCCCATACTTATTCAATATAGTACTTGGAGTTCTAGCCAGAGCAATAAGACAACATAAGGAGATTAAGGGGATTCAAATTGGAAAGGAAGAAGTCAAGCTTTCCCTATTTGCAGATGACATGATAGTATACTTGAGTGACCCCAAAGATTCCACCCAGGAATTGATAAAGCTTATAAACACCTTCAGCAACATAGCAGGATACAAGATCAACTCAAAAAAATCAGTAGCCCTCCTATATACAATGGACAAAGAAGCTGAGAAGGCAATTAGAGATACATCACCCTTTACAATAGCCAAAAATGACGTAAAATACCTTGGGGTAACACTAACCAAGCAAGTGAAGGACCTATATGACAAGAACTTTAAGTCCCTGAAAAAAGAAATTGAAGAAGATGTCAGTGTGGTGGTATTCTAATTGTACTGAAATGTGATTTTGATTGTATGTTAATAAATAAAGTCGCCTGGGGGTCAGAGCTATTAGAGCCATAGACAGAGTGTGGTGGTGGTGGTGGCACATGCCTTTAATCCCATAGATCTCTGTGTGTTCAGGGATACAGCCAGCATTGGAGACATAT